>NC_136947.1:16519988-16522903 GCF_949987615.1 Pollachius pollachius | reverse complement strand
CTCTCTCTCTCTCTCTCTCTCTCTCTCTCTCTCTCTCTCTCTCTTTCTCTCTCTCGAGGAAGAAGAAGAAGTAGAAGGAGAAGAAGAAGAAGAAAAAAAAGAAAGAAAAAAATTCACACTGCCTGATCTGCAACTGAATGCGCCCTCTATGCTTCATTAAAGCCTCTTTCTCTGTTGGCACCCGCATTGTGATCCTCCAATATTAATTCAAAGGACAATTAATGAATGCAGGCCAACTTTGAAGTCAGGGGCTGGGGTCCTGCCCCGAGCCGGCCCCTTCGGCGCTGATGTACTCCGCGGCATTCTCCCCACTAACCCCGGAGACACTGGCGAGTGACTGAAAGAGAAGCAGTGAGCAATGGAAGGTCAAGGAGAGGACCTGCACTAGAATGGGAGCCCTCTGTTTCCTTGGAAGTATTAGCTAAGCAAAACTCTGTGATGGGGAGGATAAAGGGAGTGGCGGAAAAGAGAGAGAGAGAGAAAAGGGCGGGGAGGAGGGGGTGAAGGGTGGGGGCGAGGGCGGTGGGAGTGCTAGGGGACTATGAGCCAAAAGAACACAATGAGGTAGTTAATTGAGTAAAGCCAGACAGTGTTGTCAATCACTTAACTTTGTTTGGCCCCAGTAGTTGTGGATGTGTGTGTGTGTGTGTGTGTGTGTGTGTGTGTGTGTGTGTGAGTGTGTGTGTGTGTGTGTTTGGCGGAGCACTTTGCACACGATGGGCTTGCGGCGCGCGCAACTTCAACAGTTTTTGATGGCTGCTCTTTTTCTGTACCGCATTGTAAGAGAAGCACAACAGTGAGATAAATTGGATGTGAGCTTTGAGCTATTTTTTTGGTTCATTTGTCTAAAAGCTTCATCCGAACCATGTTATTTTTTTTTCTGTCTTTTGCAATAGTCATTCAGAATAAAGTCTATACCAACAACAAAAGTAAACCCATTGGGAGACGTGCGGGGAGGAGGAGGCATGGAATGTCCGTCACGGCTTCCCTCTCTGCAGGCCGGTCGTTGAAGTCTAGCTGTTGTGGGGTCGCTGCAAAGGTCGTACTCTCCGCGGCACTACACAGGGCCGCGGC
This sequence comes from Pollachius pollachius, assembly GCF_949987615.1. Lineage (NCBI taxonomy): Eukaryota > Metazoa > Chordata > Actinopteri > Gadiformes > Gadidae > Pollachius > Pollachius pollachius. Next base: position 16,521,829 of record NC_136947.1, on the reverse strand, counting down.
TGTGCAGAGGTCAGAGGCTAACCTGGGGTCGCTTGACTGTTAAAACTATCATCTCCCCAGGAACGGAAGGTTACAATAATGTTTGGTCCGATATGACCGCTAATGCACTCCAGAGGATAGCCACACCGATGACGTACGAGCTCACCGGCGTCTGTCCTGAGTTACTCTACACCTGTGTTCTCAGCCTGAATGCTGAATCAATAAGGCGCCGTTCCTTATTGACCAACAGACCGTAGCCTGTCTCTGGTCCATTGTTGTCCCGTCGGTCTAGACTCGTGTTGGTCCTTGGACGGGACGGCGCAGGAGGAGGTGGGCCTGTACCGGGCCGGTGACCGCTGAGCCGGGACGTGTGTCGGAATAGCTGGCTGGCGGGTCCCTGCACGGGCTTTAGGGGTTGGGAGGGTGGGGGGGACGTTTTTGTGTCCGCTCCGAGGGGTGGAAATGCCACCGTGAAACTGTCACCTAACTGCACCATAGTGGGGCCTAAATAATAACCACCCCACACTGGGGCCGCATAATGGCGGCACAGGCCAGTCCAGCCATATTTGACAGTGATACATCTCTCTGCCTCGCTCCTCCTTTGTTGGTGACGCAGCTTCGCTGGCCGTGATCGTTTTTCTTGAAATACATTTTTTTTTCATCGTCATTTTCTTTTCGCCTTTATTCCCCCACCCTCGCCCTCCCCCCGCTTTGTGGCTCTTCGACGCTTTCCTCGGCCTTCCTCCTTTTGCTCCGTCTGTCTTTTCCAAACCAAGCCCCCCCCCCCCACCCATCCACCCAACCACCCCTCTCCCAGGCAGCTGCGGGTTCCTGGGGTCTCCTTAGCAAGTCAAGTGAGCAGCCCACTCACTCCCCAGTCCCCCTTCTCCCCCCCTTAACTGTTAACCCCAGCTGGGCCCATAAGCTGTCAGTTAACTATTCACTGTTCTTGAGGGTGCATCTGCTTGCGCTGGCTGCCTATGTGTATGTGTTTGTGTGTGTTTGTGTGTGTGTGTGTGTGTGTGTGTGTGTGTGTGCGTGCGCGCCGTGCCACTGGTTTATTCAGTGGTCCACACTCGCGCTGGGCGCTCTGGCGACTGAAAGGGCCCGATCTACTTCCCTGGGCAAATAGCTAGTTCATTTGTCTCTTCTTTCCTTTGTTTTGCGTGGTAAACACATGTCACCAGCTCAATTACTTTCTCTATTAACATCCCCTGGAGGTAGGGCCAGCCGAGCCCCTAGCCAGCACCCAGACCATAAACCGGCCCATATGCTCGCCTCCCCATGCCCCCTCTCTCTCTCTCTCTCTCTCTCTCTCTCTCTCTCTCTCTCTCTCTCTCTCTCTCACTCTCTGACTCTCTTTCTTTCCGTCTCTGCCTCTTTATTTAGCGTTATTTTGTTCTCCGCTGCTCTTTCTGTGTCTCCATGTGTTGCATGTGACCACACGCTCTGCCTCTCATCCCCTCTCCCCTTTATTTATCGTATCGACATTGATAGTTTATTCTCACTTATTTCCATTCTCACATTAAAATTCATCTCGTCACTCTCTCCATCTTTATCACTTGTTGCCGCAATCTCCCATAAGAACTTAGCCACTTTTGTGGATATGTAGTTGCGTGTATGCCACTCTATGTGTGTGTGTGTCTGTATGCGTGTGAATGTGTGTGCGTGTGCGTGTGTGTACGCATGTGTGTGTGTGTCTGTCTGCCTGCTGCTATAAACATGCGGGTGAATCCTCCCACGGTTCAGGTATCTGTTTATGTGTGTGTGTGTATGTGTGTGTGCGCGTGTGTCTCCTCCTATTATCGTCTCATGAAAAGGGTGTAGGTGGACGGGCGGGCGGGGGTTGCAGTAGGAGCAGT
>NC_136947.1:16472488-16512488 GCF_949987615.1 Pollachius pollachius | reverse complement strand
CCTTTCACTTGCACTGGCTACTGACTACTGTGTGGGCGTGTGCGTGGGTGTTTGTGCGTACATGTTTGCGTGCGTGCGTGCGTCCATGAGTGTTTGTGCGTGAGTGTGTGTGTGTGTGCGTGTGTGTTTGCGTGCGTCTTTGTGTATGTGTGTGCTTGTGTGTGTGTGTGTGTGTGTGCGTGCGTGCGTGCGTGCGTGCGTGCGTGTGCGTGTGTGTGTGTGTGAGATCACACACTGGCCGGGGTCACTGGGTGTCGGTCGCTGTAATAAAGGGGCCAGGGTGCGTTGGCCTATGGGATGGTTTCTATATTAACCCCCCTGAGCCCCCCAGCGCCCCACAGCAGAGGCCCTCCGCTCCTCTTCCTCACTTGAAGAATGTCTCTGCGCCGTCTGGAATTGCAATCACGCCACGTTCCACCGTCTTAATTGATTGGAATGGAGTAATCTATCCCCTCCTAACGCACTGTGAAATATATGCAAATGACTCACTTTGTTGGCTAATTTGTTTTAATTTATGAATTCATCAGAGCCGCGTGGAATGTATATTGCAATGTGCGCCGGGCCTCATTTTTAGACCGGGATGGATTTAATTCCCCCTCCCCGTTTTAACTTAATAACAGAGAAGTAAATGGGAATTCATTACATTCCTGTGACATTGGAAGTTGACAGGAGCGGATGCCAGTTTTACAATTAATGCAATTAACTAGCACCCTAGAATATCAATATGTTATAACATACTTTTTTTTTTTTTTCATTTTAGTATCTAAGGCTTTCTTCAATTTTAGAAATAAACCGGACATTTCAGTTGTCTCTAAGTCATCTAAGACATGTGCAGGTCTTCATTAGTGTGCGTACAGTGAGGGGGCAACCGACAGCCGGTGGTGCTGAGGCCCCATGGTGCTGGGGGTAGCAACAGTCTGGCCCTCTGGTTCTTCAGGCCCTCTACCCCCCCCCTCTCTCTCTCTCTCTCCCCCTCTCTCTCTCTCTCTTTCTCTCTCCCCCCTCTCCCTCTCTCTCTCTCTCTCTTCCCCTCTCTCTCCCCCTTGCTCTCTCTCTTTCTCTCTCTCTCTCCCCCTCTCTCCCTCTCTCTCTCTCTCTCCCCCTCTCTCTCTCTTTATCTCTCTCTCGCCCTCTCTCTCCCCCATCTCTCTCTCTCTCTCTCTCTCTCTCCCCCCATCTCTCTCTCTCTCTCTCTCTCTCTCTCCCCCCCTCTCGCCCTCTCTCTCTCTCTCTCCCCCCCGCTCCATCTCTGGCGGGCTCCCCGTGGAGCTGGGTCTGTGGCGTCTAGCTGCTGATCTGGTGCATACCAGAGGAATCCTTTCTCACCCAGGGAGCAAGCGTCGGGGCTTTGCACCCCCATGAGACCTAATCCCCGGAACAACTTGGAAACAGACACACCCTCGGGAGCTGCCACTGGTGCTGCCATTTCACCTCTCCACTTCCACTCGATGGATGGGTGTGTGTGTGTGTGTGTGTATGTGGGCAAGTGTGTGTGTTTGGAAAGCGTTTGTTTTTCTATCATTCATGAGTTTCATTGGTTGCCCTCCCCCTCCACTCTGGATTGGCTGTTCAGTCTGTGATCGGCACTTCGGTTCTGGTTATTGATGCGGATCTTGGCTCATGTTTACCTTGGCTTTCATGAAGAATCTCGTCCCCCCCCTCTCTCTCTCTCTCTCTCTCCCTCCCCCTCTCGCTCTCTCTCTCTCACCCTCTCTCTCTCTCCCTCCCCCTCTCTCTCTCTCTCTCTCTCTCTCTCTCTCTCTCCCTCCCCCTCTCTCTCTCTCTCACCCTCTCTCTCTCTCCCTCCCCTCTCTCTCTCTCTCTCTCCCTCCCCCTCTCTCTCTCTCTCACCCTCTCTCTCTCTCCCTCCCCCTCTCTCTCTCTCTCATCCTCTCTCTCTCCTTCCCCCTCTCTCTCTCTCTCTCTCCCTCCCCCTCCACCTTGTTCTGTCGTTCCCTCCGCTGCGTTTTTCAGACATTTTCACGACGTCTCTTCTCACGCGAGCGTTTTCTTTCCCCCGCAGCTGTTCGCGATGTATCACTGACGAGACCTCCTACAACCCCCTCTGACACTAGAACCCCTAAAAAACACAGCCCACTGAAGAAATACACACACACATGCCCACACACACACACACACACACACACACAGACGCACGCACACACACACATTGGCCGAACAAATACGTATGCACATGCGCCCCGATTGTTTTGCACTTATTGCACACACACATGTAGGGTGAGAGGGGAGAGGGGGGGCATCCACACACACACACACACACACACACACACACACACACACACACACACACACACACACACACACACACACACACGCATATACACACACACTCGCCCTTGTTCCCACGTCCCCTTTGGCCCCGCAAGGACACGGTAAATCAAGAGAGAGCGAGAGAGATAATGCGTGTGTGTGAGAGAGAGAGGGAGCGAGAGAGATTGGCCAATAAGAAGGCTTTGCCCAGATATTCGACTACACACGTCTGTTTTTCTCCTCAAACTGCACGCACTGTTACTAAATCCATCCACAAAATGGCAGCTTTATTCATTTTGCTCTACACGTTTTTTGGGTTGGTGAAAGTCAAAGAGTCTGTTCGTATTGTGGATTTAAATTTAAAACAAGATAAAAGAAACACACAGAAACATGTGTGCTGGAATGTTCACTGTGCTTTAGATCAGATCGGAGCATGAATACCCTCTCCAAAACTGACATCATATTACACTATTATTCTCTGATTTATATCTCTCTGTTTGAGCACACAGATATAAATTCTCTCAAATGACTTTCAAAAAAGACTGAACACACAGACTTTACTACAAAATCAAAACCCCTTGGATGAACGTATATCCTGTTCTACTCTTCTCTATCGTATAGTTATCTCACCATTGCTCCCCCCCCCCCCCCCCACCAGGTGATGGGACTGATCAACCCAGGAGGAGTGCCTCACCAGCCCCAGAGCGACTTCGCCATCTCCCCTCTGACCGGGGGCCTGGAGCCCAACGGCGGCATGGCGGCCAGCTGCCACGGCTCCCAGCGGCTGGAGGCCCTGCCGGCCCTCAGCAGCATGCCCACGCTCCCGGGCTCCCAGTCCTACTGCACGCCGGGCTACAGCTCCACGGCCTACCACGCCGTGGACCACCACGCGTCCTACCAGTACGGCCAGTACAGCCAGAGCAAGGTGAGTCCCACACCACCGCCGGCCCCATGGGAATGCAGCCAATCCACAATCAGGGCTTTTGATAGGTTGATTTTGTGATGGCTCCTCATACCCCCCCCTCCTCAGCTTATGCTTAGGTTGGCTTCTTGTTGTTTTTTTTTCCTTCCTCTCTGACCTTTCGTGACCCTGGCACTAATTTGCGAGGGTCTCGGATGCTGATGAGATGGCACAGTAAGGCCGCCTGGCATTACATGCGAGTTAGCGGGCCGCGAGGCCAGCGGGCCGAGCTAGCCCGTTTAGATCAGCGTTACGCCCCCCGCCTGCGTACACGTGCCCCTTCGTGACCCCGTGTGATGAGCCACGGCCCATGAAACCACGGGCCGCCTCACCTAGCCATGTAATGACCCCCGGTGTAACGGAGATACCCAGCCCCCAGAATCAGAAGGAGCCACTTCACCAAAGCATGTTTGACAGGAGAGGGGGGTGGTGAGGAGATGGGGCGGCAGGTTTGCAGTGCGTTATAAGGGAGTGGATGTACCGAGGGGGTGGGGTGTGTGAGGGGGACGGAGGGAGGACGGAGGGAGGACGGAGGGCCGGGGTTGCGCCTGAACGGCCCACAGAGTGGTGACATCTTGATGTCATTAATTTGTCGAGTCCAGGCAAAAGAAACCCTGAGCAGCTCGGGGGAAGTGTGTGTGCGGGCGTGTGTCTGCGGCAGAGCGTGTGTGTGTTTGTGTGTGTGTGTGTGTGTGTGTGCGTATTTGTGTGTTTCCATATGTGTGCATATGGGTGTGTGTTGTGTGTTTGTGTGTGTGTGTGTCTGTGTGTGTGTGTGCACGTGTCTGTTGAAGTGGGGGTAAAGGACTCCTTAACAGGCAGCGATTATGGCCCTTGGCAGGCCGGGATTAGAACCATGTGTCCTGGTGGGGGTCAGACGTAGAGTTAGTGCTGATCAGTGGAGTAGAGACACACAGGACCACAACACACTGACTCTGACCCAGCCTCAGATATAGATTACACATCCTTCTCTGACGCTATCTGGCCTGCCACCCACCCCCTTGCTCTCTCTCTCTCTCTCTTCCCTCAGTCTCTGTCTCTCTCCATCTGTCTCTCTATATCTCTGTCTCTGTCTCTCTCTCCATCTGTCTCTCTATATCTCTGTCTTTGTCTCTCTCTCTCCATCTGTCTCTCTATATCTCTGTCTATGTCTGTCTCCCTCTCCCTCTCTCTCCCCTGTCCATCCCCCTGCCTCAATCAATGAACCGCAACAAAACCACGACCGCCACTGATCGACCAATCAGAAGTAGTTTTCGTCAACATCACGTCCACAAGACGTCCACCCAATCCCAGCGGCTGGTGAAACTCTCTCCTTGTGAAAACACACTAACCGGTATCCCCCTCTGTGCGCCTCAGGTACCCTTCATCATCTGAACGCCCACCCCCATGGAGGCCAACACCACCACCACCTCCCCCACCTCCACCACCAACCCCCGCCGTCACGAGCCCCTGGGCGAAAGGGCATCTCGGACCCGACCGCTGCGACTTTCCACCTTTGGGACAAACTTTAGTACAAAGCGCCACCCGTCCCCCTCGCTGTTTCACCACCCCCTGCGAGGAGAGCGGAGGATATCGGTCAGAGGGGCTGAGCATGTGGACAGAATGGAGGAGTCGATGGCCAAGGAGGAGGAGGAGGAGGAGGAGGAGGAGGAGGAGGGGGAGGAGGAGGAGGGGGAGAAGGAGGAGGAGGTAGCTGTCTGGAATAATCAGGAGCGGCGGTGGAGCCACCCTCTCCGGTTACCTGGCACCCGCTCCGCTCACGCTCCCCGCGTCACGCTCACAGGGCTGTGAGCCAGCACGCCTGGCTCTCTCTCTCTCTCTCTCGCGCTCTCTCTCTCGCTCACCTCCGTCGGGGGGTGAAGCGGGGAGCAGGGGCGCGGACGGTGGGCCGGGGGGGAGGAGGAGGAGGGGGGGATCTCTCACACGAAATCAACCGTCAGGATTTCTGTATTTAATGTCGTACTTTTTTATAATCCGTGGCAGAGACACAAACGGGAACGAACTTCTGTGCGGGCCGCCCCTCGCTCGCCCCTCGCTCGCCCCTCGCCGGAGACGGGGCCAAGGGGTGTTCGTATTCATGCCGGATCCATTCCCGCAGAAGGACCCGCGATCGCTGTTCTGCTGGGGAGCTGGTCGCCTGTTGGGAGAATGCCATGTACTTCACATTGCCCTAGTTATATTGTCTTTTCTTTCTGCGTTGACATTAGTTCTGAGTGTTTGATCGTCCAGGGGAGCCCTCGTAGAGTAGCGTCGAACCACACCACAAACCACCGGCAAAGCCCAAAGTGCAATACACTCATACCTCACGTGATGTACATTGACTTGATCTCACTCATAACAATTCCAAATGTATAAATATATCTAAATATATGTAATCTCTTTAAATGTCTTTGCATTTGGAATTTGCTTAAATTGATTGCCGACACTAAGGGACTGCTCATCAGCGAATATGATTACAAAAGTGATGTCATTAAGCAACAAAAAAAAGGTTTTGCTAGTGACGGCGTTACACGGAGCTGAGAGTAAATATTTCGTTTTTTCATTTTTTTTCTGAATTTGTAAAATGATCAATTCATTAGTTCCATGTTTTATTTATTGTGTGTTATTCAAACATTTCCTTTACCCTTGTGTTCATTATGTAAGCACTCTGTGGCTTAAGTAGTCTTAAAACAATGATTATTTTTTCATTCTCTCTCTCAACTTTGTATCCTTTTCATTTACAGCTGCGTCAAATGCTTTTAATGTAATATGTTTTTTTGTAAAATACAGCACTATTTACTATTTATAATAAACTATAAAAATATTACCGGTGTGCGTTTGTTTCGTTATTGGGAGATAAATTATGTCGCAAATATTGAATTCAGGGGAGGACTGGTAATGTTGGCTTGTGCTGGGATTGTCTTCTACATTCTGCAGTACTGCAGTTGACTCAATAATTGACGTCATTCCCTTTAAACCACAAGTGCAATTATTAATATTTTACTTATTTTTTACACCACATCAATTTATTTTCCGTGTCTCATGATTTCTTCGTATCCAATTCGAGAAGAAAAACGTCGTCTTCTTTTTCTAACAATCCTGCGGCCTGTAGAAGCAATGACACTGCACTTTCCACCTCTCCCCCCCCTCTCTCTCACACACAGACACTCATAAAACACACATTAAATCATAAATAAATCCCCCTTTCATAAACACGCCTTCCGGGGCCGCATTCCGGCTCCCTGGGGACTCCCTGCTGGGATGATGAGGGAAGCAGAGGGTGGTGTGAACTATACACACACACACACACACACGCACACACACACACACACACACTGACGGTGGCTGCTGGTAGTGCCGGCCGTTGTTATGGGCGGTGCTGCTGGTAGAGGGCATGGAGGTGGAGCTGTTGGTGCTGGTAGAGGTGGGTGTGGTGGTGGTGGGGGTGGGGGTAGAGGGCCGTAGTTGTGGTGCAGCTGGTGATGGAGGTGGAAGGTGGGGGAGGGGGGGCGGTGAGAGAGCGACCTGCTGGGTGATTAGCCTCTCCTTGACCGCTGCTCTTCAGGGTCCAGAGGGCCTCCGGCAGAAGGGCCTGAGCCACACTCCAGCTACCCCTACAGCAGAACCACACAAATAGAATAGACTCCCTACCTGCCACGCCTTCTTACCCTCTCTACCCTTCCTGCCCTCTCTACCCTCTCTGCTTTCTCCTTCTGCCCTCCTCTCCCTCCCTCCCCTTGGTCTTCCCCCCCCCCAGTTATTGATATAGCACTGGCTGGGGTTTTATCACTCCTTTTATCACTCTTTCTTTCTTCTCCTTTTTTTTCTGTCCGAGGATCAGGTGCCAACAGTTGTTCGTGTCATTCATTCCTATGTATACATAAATTATATACGTGTGTGTGTGAGTGTGTGCGTGCCTGCCTGCTTGTGTGTGTGTGTGTGTGTGTGTGTGTGTGTGTGTGTGTGTGTGTGTGCATGTGTGTGTGTTTGTGTGTGCAGTAATGTAATAACATATACCTGATGAAGGAAAATGTTTGCTGCAGATATTCTGTGTTTCATTACTGTGTTGATGTATTGTGTGTGTGTGAGTGTGTGTGTGTGTACGTGAGTGTGTGTGTGTGTGTGTGTGTGTGTGTGTGTGTTCGTGCGTTGTGGTTTGGATGTGTTTGTGCGTGTACGTTTGTTTTATGTGTCCAGTATGACAAACGATAAGATCAAGGCAAAGATCGCATTTCACTATTTTCTCAGTACTCTGTAAACCTTTTCTTCGTTTTTGTTTTTCTTCATTTTTTTTTTTTACAAGGGCTCAACTTGTACGACACAATGAGTGTAAAAACCAAAGGAGCTGCGTCGGAATGGTGTGTCAGTCAAGCAGAAACACACTGGAGACAACTTAACCTCTGACCCTAACACTCTTTGAAATGAGTAGACTACTTGACCAGAGCTGACAACAACCCCCACGGCTCGCAGCCCCCAAAGCACCACATAGAAAGTGAAGGAAGGGGCTCATTAAAGAGGAGGGGGATTGTTCCACAAAAATAAATAGACTCAAGAGGCCATCGCTCCTTTTATCGATGAATCGTGATGTAATGCTCTATCAATATTTTCTGTGACCCGCTTAAAAATCCATTTGCCCCACTCCACTTGTAAGATTGTATTCTTATATTCTTATCATATCCACACTGTCACTTCCCGATAATAATAGTCCATGGACAGTGTATAAGCACGGATTCTTTCCTCCAACATAACAACAGTTGCCCTCCATAAGGGGCGAGCTTACGGAGTGTTCTCTATCTGGGAAATGTGGGCCTTATCAAGAGTGGCTGGGTGACTCACGGCATGCCTTTCCTAAAGTAGTGCCGCGACCCAGCGAGGGTCCCCTCAGTCTCTCCTCTGTCTCCCCGCGCCCGGCTTCATTCCGCCCGCTGCCTGTGAATCGTGTTGTCGTAGAACTATAGTGTGTGTGCACATCTGTAGCGTTTCGTACTTTGCTTTTCGGACGATATCTCGCCAGATGAGTCGGATGAACCGGACGCTCTTGCTCTCCCTGATCTCCAAATGCCAGCAGCTGCTTCTGACCGACATGATGGCAGGCAGGGCCAAGGACAACCAAACCAGCGCCACCGACAATCGCAGTATTACCTCAGGGAGCCTGGCGAACACCACCACCACCGCCACCACCGCCGCCGCCAGGGCCAACTTCGACCAGAGGAAGTCCTTCGACAACGCCTACTTCTACATCCTGGTCGTCATGTTGTTCTACTTCTTACTGGCGGGCACGCTGTTCAAGAACTTCCTGCGCAGCGACAAGAAGGACCCCTATGCCGAGTTCATGGGCTCCGAGCCGGCCTCCACCGCCGGCCCCGGCAAATTCAACCCAGGCCTCGCGTCGGAGAGGTTCGACTTTGAAGAGGAGAGCAGCCTGTGTTGAGCGGACCGCCTGAACACTGAAGAGAGAGAGAGGGGGCGAGAGAGAGAGAGAGAGAGAGAGAGAGAGAGAGAGAGAGAGAGAGAGAGAGAGAGAGAGAGAAAGAGAGAGAGAAAGAAAGAGAGAGAGAGAGAGAGAGAGAGAGTATATATGAACAGTGGTAGGGGGGATTGTTTTGACAGTCACCAAACCAGGAGAAACTACAATTTCTAAAATCAATGCCGACTGCTCAGGGTGGACCTGCTAATGATTTCCGAAATAAAGTAGGTTCTTTACTCCGCCCTCCCCCCCCCCTCTCTCTCCACTCTCTCTCTCCCCTCTCTCTTTCCCTTCTCTCTCTCTCTCTCTCTTCCTCCCTCCCTCCACCCTCTCTCCCTCTCCCCCCTCTCCACTCTCTATCTCTTCCCTCTCTCTTTCCCTTCTCTCTCTCTCTCTTCCTCCCTCCCTCCACCCTCTCTCTCCCTCCTCCCCCTCTCTCTCTTTCTCTCTATCCCCCCCCCCCCCCCCCCCCCCCCCAAAAGCATTCCATCCGACAATCAGAACCCTACGCACAGACCAGGCGGGCAGGCCCGGCCGGCAGGGTGGAGGTGGAGGAGGCTGGAGGTGGGGTGATGATGATCCAGCTGAGCGATGGAAACGGGGGGGGGGGGGGGGAGTCGGGGGGAAGTTTGGGTCACTGGCGGGCCGGAGTCCCATCCTGTGAGGCCCAATCAAGATCAATAACACTTGTGGTCTCCGAACATCGCGCACACCACAGGGGGGGGTGGGGGGGTACCTCGACAGAGCGAGGGTGTGGACAGCTAGGACAGTACACATATGTATGTGCTTGTGTGACGTGTGTGTGCATGTGTCTGTATTTGTCTCTGTGTGTGTGTGTGTGTGTGTGTGTGTGTGTATGTGTGTGGAGGAAGGGGGTATTAATGATGTGTGTCTCCGTGTGTGTGTCTGTGCGCGTGTGTGTTTGCATGTGTGTTTCTGTACATGGGTATGTGGGTGTATTTTGCCATTGTCTCAGATATTTTACACTTTTACTGTGACAGATTTTAATGTGCAGGCTTCATGAAACGTTTTATCTGATAATGTTTGTCGTTTCATATCTTCTGCCCGTGATAAATTTTTTTGTAAAAAAAAGAAAAAGAACAACGTATTTAAAAAAAAGTGAAAGGTCACTTTCAAACGCTGTTGGGCCTAATTAGAGCCATGGCTTCATGAAATAGCCACTTGGTCCGAGGAGCCGTATAGGGAGGCGCATTCCTCCGCCATTACATTGTAACTGATCTTTAGAAAGTCGGTCCAGTGCTACAGGGCTGCTTTGAATCCAACCTCCCCCTGACCCCATATGATCTGAGTTTACAAACTTGACGAAACACGAACCCAAGACTTTATCAGTCTGTCGAATTAACTTGGATTGCGCTGCGGGATTGTGGAGATTGGGTTAAAGAAAACACACGCTTCTGATTTGCACCGCGCGCATATAGTTGACAGAGACGCAGGCCTATATGGCCATTCTACAGGTAGGCCTACGTTTCTATATGAGGGTCTCTGGGTAGAGAGCTCAACATTCATTTGCGTTTTTGCATGCATTTATAGCCTCACAGCGATGTGAATCTAGGGGGGGATCAAAAGGTGCTGCCAGACTGCTTGTCTAATTTGATCTATCCGCTTATACCGGTCCCCCGGGCGAGCGACTCTCTGTTTCCTCTCCTTCCCTGATAATTTAATTTTTGTCTCATCCTCTTGCCTTTAAGTGCCGGGGTCAACACGTGTACGGCGGCAACACTGCGCCTGTGTTGAAGGCATCCGTGCTCTGAACGCTCCAGAGACAGCATCCGGGTGGTGGAACCAAGGGGCCTTTACCTGATTTATCAACATTGGAATCAACAGCAAAATGTAAATGAATCACATTAATAATACAAATAAATATTAGTATCGAATAAACACCATATTTTTTTTTCTTCAATTTAAAACCCAATTCACAATGTTAAAATTGCTGTCTTAATTGCTGTTACTGCAGGGTGCATGTGAAACATTTATTTAAATTTTCTATAGGATCTATTATTTTACAGAGAAGATATGCGTCATGAAAGACGCACGCGCATGCACACACGCACGCACATGTTTGCACCTGCAAACACACTACAGGAAAATACAAAAGGAAACAATCTTGATTCAGATCCTTTAAGATTAATTCACGTTTCTGTTCAGAAGATGAAGGAAACTTTAATACTTTTAATACTAACTTCACCCTACTTTTCCATTCACCTATTTTGTAGAACTATTGGCGTCGGCATAAGCCTACGTCTGTAGACTCAGAACATATCAATGAAATAGGTTTACGCTTCATAGCTGAAATTGTGAAAATGCGCCATCTGCAGGTGTAGAAGCGTTGATACTCAATATTGCAACTGATCAAAACCGAAGGATGACATGCGTTTTCCAAAGCTTTTCTATTAACCTTTGAAAATTTAATCAACAACATCAAAAAAAACAAGAGATTAATATGTTTTTGTTCATCACCAAAATCACAATAGGATAATTATGTATTTGCTTAGGGGCACGCACGATGAGTCTATGCCCTGGGCCCTAAACGCTCATAATTCGTGCATAGGCCCAATAAATGCTATAAATAGATACTTGCATGACTCGTGTTTGGGGCTTGTTATACAATGTAGCCTTAGTTAGGCTTGATAAACAGAAGGAAAAAATACAACTGAACGAGATGTGGTGATGGATTGTTGGACTGTGCTGCCTCCTGCTGGGGGAGATTCCGCTCTGCTGTTACGTGTGGCAATTATGAAAATAGCACGAGATTAACCCGAAAAAATCTGGCATTGCGATTTATTAATTAAAAGGACAAAGTAGGCCTCATTACAGACAGGAATATTGTTAACAATTTTGAGTTACGCTGGCGACAGTTAACAATAAGCATGTTCCGCATCACAAGGCGCCTGCGCTGTCAGCCATGTGTGGTTGGACGTCCAACACCAGCCACCAGGGACTGCTGTGCAGTAAGGCCGAGCTCCGTGGGTGACCAACGACGGACGTACGTCGTTGGTCGCTCACGGTCGCTCACTGCGGCCCTACTGCAGTGGTATGGGGATTGATAGTTGGTCAAGGTATCCTCAGGGAGGAGCAACATCTACAACTAAACACATAGCCCTATCTACCTGCTCAACCTCAGTAGGGTCCATTTAACTAATCAATGACAACTATGTAAAGAACGATGAGTCAGAGTATTCAATAGTTGTAAGTCAAACGACATCTTAAAGACAAAAAGAGAGACGATTTTATTAGGGTTATCAGAGATGGAAAGGTTCGCCCGCAAATCGACCATTCCTTCTTTTATCTCTAGATGGCTTCTGTGCTCACGTGGTTGCTTGATTGGGGGTCCCCAGTACAGGCTAACCCTTAACTAATTTATTCGATGTTTCAAAAAACTTGGAACACCTGCTGTAGCAACAAACATTCATGTTATTTATTCAAACTCATCATCTGATTTAATCGTTGTGGGAGTGTGTGTGTGGATGATGGCTGGTTTCAGCAGCCTGACCTGGTGCAGTGTATCATCTCCTTCAACGTTTACAATAAACACAGGACCCCACCCTGCGTCCAATATAAATGTCACCTTTTGGACCTTTGCAACAATCATCTTTTAGAAGTAGAGGGTCATTCTATAAAGATATATAGGCCTATTGGCCACCTGTAATAGTGGGCTGTTTAACTGTGCTGACACCTGCTGGTGGAGTTGTTATACTGCAAGGCCCAATGTTTACGCGCCATCTTTATTTGCATAAAGCGTGTCCTCTTGTTTATTTGCTGTAATCACTGTGTCTTGTTTTCCTCTAGTTTTTTCACTTGTCCTGTTCTACTTGTCTTGTATGCTGTTGAATAGCTGCAACGGTTAAACCATAGTTGCTTATTGTACGCTACCTTCACGATGAGGTCCTTTCAAGTCCCTGAACTCATGTATCCCCATGGACACCAAATTAAGACCAAATATACTACACCTGTGCAGTTGAGGAGAGTGCCTCACAGCAGGTTCATGAGGTAGTATTTTCTCCACTGATGAGCTAACACTAGGCTGTGGCTCCTGCTGTTACCCTGTATTTATTCACAGATAACTTTTCTGTCATTGACTTTATATTGAGTTTATTTAACGCCGCTGCTCATTTGATGCATGGCCTAACCAATGCTTTCTCTTATCTGTTTACAGAAGGCTGGTCAAACGGGCCATTATTTCAGCCCGTTTCGCCTGGTAAACAGAAACCTGCTTCTGGTGTCCTTGTCTGTTGAAAGGGACTGAGGTTCTTTCAGTATGGCATTCCTCCACAGGGTGTTGCTCTTTGTTATTCCTCTGTTAACTGGATTTAAAATGCATTATGAAAATGTTCTCCTTTTAATATATTTCTGTGTATTTGTGCTCTCTAAATCTTGCCTACATTTATTATTTTTGAAACCTTAGTGGGGAAAGTACATTTTGTTGTTTGACTTTTAAGAGTTGTTTCCTCTCAATAAACCAATAGTGGCCTCTGGTTATAAAAATAAATATAAAAGTCAATTCACTAACAACATTATAGAGAACTGAATGTTAACCGCTCCACTTAGACATCAAACTGCCAACAACATAGACTTTATAATGCAAGTTGTCTTTACTATAAAGATGTATTTAATTGATACAATATTCCATACCAAGGAAGTTCAGACGCACACATCCTTTTTGTTTAGTTGTATGAAGATGCAGCTAAACATTTGACAGTTTAACATTGCATTCTGTTAAAAATGGGAAGGCCTGCATAAGGTTTGTGAGGGATTTAATTTCCCATGAGCTCTGTTCCCTTTTCATCACAAGGAGCAGCTGTGAGTGGCTTATGATGTGTGCATTTGTACTGAAGCCTAAAAGAGTTGAGTTCAACTGGAGCGATTTTTTCATTTTCCACTCCAAATGTTGAACATTCTGCCCTGAATGTGAAACATTCAGAGTGATCTTCAGGCTGAATGTTTAATATGCAAATTCAATCGATACAAAGTTTAAGTTGCAAGAGAAAGGAACTCCTTTGCAAAGGCCTTTAATTTTAAAACATTTGGACTTTCATTTTTGTTTTCAGATGTGCACAAATAGAATATAAACAGAAAAAATATATAAAACTCACTGTAAAGTACATGAGGACATTGGGAATATGTGAAAATGTATGCTATTTCACAGCAACAAAATCCTTTGCAATTTGTGTTCATAGCAATTCAAATGAAATCAAGTTTTATAATAGTAGTCCGAACACTTGTTGTTGTTGGTAGTAACCCGTGTTTATTACTTACTGCAGTATTTGCAGTACTTAAGTCGATTAAGGAGTAGTTTTACTAGAGGCAGGAGATTTGGTTTGACCTCTGTTCAATTAAGATGGTTGATGGAATTGTGAAGGTAACCCGTGAAGACGTCTCTGGAGACGGATAATAACCGTTTTACTCGGGCCAGTTCAACCCTTGAACTAGCTGGGACAGGAAGTGGATCACCTAAAGAAAGGGAAAAAAGGAGTGGGTTTAATTTGCCATAACGATGAGGAGTACTCCTGTCCTGTACTGTGGATTTGAATAACGAAGCAGGCACTTTACGTACCTCCCTCTGATTCTAAGAGGGACGCCGGTCACCCTCCAGCTCTGACCGAACTCCTGCTCGTCGCTGGCCTGCCGACCGTCCGGCTTCATGAAGTCGTTCTTCTTCTTGCCGTCAAAGTTCCCACACAGACCCCCCACCTTCCTCCGATAGATGTGTGGTAAGATGATCTCTGTTGGGTTAAGACACAGGGAAACACCAGGCTCGAGGTCAGGGGGAATCATTCTAGGATTGACATGAGAAATGTGGATTTCTGAAACTTGCTGTTTTTGGCGGTTGGCTTTGGAAACCGTCAGTGCATTTCTATCTGCACTTTAGTTGTACTGAGATATTTGTTAACTGGATTTTTTAAAGGATTCGATTGGGATGGATACAATCATAACCTCTTACAATTGATGTGTACATTAAAAAATATTTTAATATGAGTAAGGTCTGCAAATGAGCTGATTAGGGTTTCGGCCCTCGTGTGTGGAAATTACATGTGTAGAAGTGTGCGTTGATGCAGTTGAAGAGCTGTGCAGTACCAACACCTCTAGACTCTTTCCAGACTTCTTACACCGACCTTAATACCTATCCTCTAGTATTCGACTTTACCTTAACCACAAAGCAAGAAAAACAGCAAAACAATAGTTACCGGCTTGGCTGTGTCCATCGAACTCCACCGATAGGCCGAAGTCTGTATTCAGGTAGAGTCGGGAGGAGTGCTTCCTGATGCTGAGGCCTCCGCTAGGGGAGATGGGCCGGTGAGAGACTCTTCCGTCCACCTGGGTGAGAGAACAGGATGAGGGCAGGATGTTCAATTTTATACCTTAGTTCTTCTTAGTTCAATTTTGGTGGGTAGTGCTTATGTTGGTAGGAGAAACAACGACAGATTCATTGAAACACTAATATGTAATCAAATTGTCGTTGTTTAGCTTAAGGTGGCATCGTTGAATGAGGCAACACAGTGGGGATTGAGCCTGTAGCCCGCTGAGAAGAGACCATTTCAACTCAAACTATTCAATCTTCATAACGTTAATGAGGCCTGTTCACTTACCACCTAGACTGGTTACCCCCAACCCATTCTGCCAGCGATTCAAATTCGCCCTGCAGAAGGGTCTGGAGAAGAGCAATACATTTCTTTCTGCTTCCGATACGTTTTTGCGGGAGCCAATCACCAAGCTGGCTTTTCCCCCTGGTGCACTATTGGCTGGTTTAACACAACGACGACAGGGAAGCGACGGCAAGCGGACAATTGCGTACGAAGTCGCTTGAACTAGGCCCGTTGATCACGCCTCTTGTACTGAAGAAAATGACAGCAGCCTCCCCAGACCAACGTGCAATCTATGATTGAGCTTGGTCTGGAAATAGCCAGGCTACTTACCACCAGCACGCCGTTCCTCTTAAACTCGACCGTGTGGTTGTAGACTCTAATCTTCATCTCTCTCAGCCTGTGGCGCCTGTTGTTTTCTTCGCTGTCGTCATCATTGTCTTCTTCGTCTTCATCACTGTCTTCGTCCCATTCTCTGTGACTGTGGTGATGCTCTTCACTGCTACTCTCGTCGCCATCCTCACTGTGGTCGCCGTCATCCTCGTCACGTTTGTTGATGCCTTCTATGTAGAACCCTGGGAGGGTTCGTGATTGGCTGGTCGTCTGGGCCAGAACGTACGAGTGGTCCCCCCTGAACTTGTGCTTCCGATCATCAAAGGTTCTGTACTCTGGGTCCCCCTTGATGGTGCACTCCTTGAAATCTGTTCAAAAAAAGAGGAGGGATAGGAACTGATTTTGGGGCCGTAGATTGGACCACAGCATGGTTAGGAGGTTAGAGTTGATCATAAGTCTGGGTGTTGTGAAATGGCTTGCAATGACTAATCAGCTTCACACATGGCTGGTGGTAAATTATGAGTCATGTTGAATTGTGATGTTCTGTAGTCCTATGTACCTGTGGAAAGGCACTTGTACTGGCCCGAAGTGTTTGGAAGACAAACCCCATCACCGTCACACTCATCTTCGTCGTCACAGTCGATTTCCCCTACCCTGTCATCTTTTTTGCATTCACATTTCTGCCTGCAGTGCGCAGTGTACCACTTGTCGTTAAACTGAAAAGAAAAGCAAAGTATACTTTTGTTGTGTATTTATTACACTTTAAACATAACATCATATTAATTCCATGGCCAAAGCACATTGTTATTCACACTTTTTAATACATTTTTACTACAATCTGGTGTGTTCACACAATATATAATAAATACTCTAATACTATTTAATACTGATTCATATGTCACTAATTCTTCTTTAATCGGAGTCATTCTTGTACATTTTATCGCTATGTAAGTGTGAAGACTCTTGAATGTTATGGAATTATCAACAAGTAAAAATAATCACAGCAAATGCAGTGTTGTGGATCAGGTTCATAATGAATCTATGTGCGGAAAAAGGAAGATATTTGGAACATTGTGTCACTCACATTGTGTACGTTCCCATCCCGGTCCACACAGCCACACTGCCGGATTGGCACGCAGACGGCGTTCCATTTGAGTACATACCCGGCGTCACACACACATCCCTGCACACAGGGCCTGTTCCGCCTGCAGCCAGGGGGCCCCTGAGGGCGGACACATGTTGGCTGGCAGGGGGACATGCAAGTGGTGTGCTGGCTGTTTTTTGGGCAAGAGGGCGCTGAATAGAGAATGATTGTGTCATTATCACACTATCACAAACTCGATACATCAAAACAAAGTTCTATACGTCGGTATTTTGGTTTGCCTATGACAAAATGCAATGCAAAATGTAAGGCTACTTGGATTTTTCTTTCTTAAAAGGTAAAAGGAATTTATGAAAACCTACTTGGTTTCAAGGTAGTTGACTGCTGTGGACGCTCAGTAGTTGGCCGCACTGGCTTAGTTGGGGTCAGGGGAAGAGTGGTTGTTGGAGGTTGGGGTCTTGCTGTAGTTGGGTGTGGTACTCCTCCGGTTGGAGGTTGGGGTCTTGCTGTAGTTGGGTGTGGTACTCCTTCTGTAGTTGGGTGTGGTACTCCTTCTGTCGTTTGAGGTTGGGGTCTTGCTGTAGTTGGGTGTGGTACTCCTTCGGTAGTTGGGTGTGGTACTCCTTCTGTAGTTGGGTGTGGTACTCCTTCTGTAGTTTGAGGTTGGGGTCTTGCTGTAGTTGGGTGTGGTACTCCTTCGGTAGTTGGGTGTGGTACTCCTTCTGTAGTTTGAGGTTGGGGTCTTGCTGTAGTTGGGTGTGGTACTCCTTCTGTAGTTTGAGGTTGGGGTCTTGCTGTAGTTGGGTGTGGTACTCCTTCTGTAGTTTGAGGTTGGGGTCTTGCTGTAGTTGGGTGTGGTACTCCTTCTGTTGTTTGAGGTTGGGGTCTTTCTGTAGTTGGGTGTGGTACTCCTTCTGTAGTTGGGTGTGGTACTCCTTCTGTTGTTGGGTGTGGTACTCCTTCTGTCGTTTGAGGTTGGGGTCTTGCTGTAGTTGGGTGTGGTACTCCTTCTGTAGTTTGAGGTTGGGGTCTTGCTGTAGTTGGGTGTGGTACTCCTTCTGTAGTTTGAGGTTGGGGTCTTGCTGTTGTTGGGTGTGGTACTCCTTCTGTCGTTTGAGGTTGGGGTCTTTCTGTAGTTGGGTGTGGTACTCCTTCTGTAGTTTGAGGTTGGGGTCTTTCTGTAGTTGGGTGTGGTACTCCTTCTGTAGTTTGAGGTTGGGGTCTTGCTGAAGTTGGGTGTGGTACTCCTTCTGTAGTTTGAGGTTTGGGTCTTGCTGTAGTTGGGTGTGGTACTCCTGTAGTTTGAGGTTGGGGTCTTGCTGTAGTTGGGTGTGGTACTCCTTCTGTAGTTGGGTGTGGTACTCCTTCTGTAGTTTGAGGTTGGGGTCTTTTTGTAGTTGGGTGTGGTACTCCTTCTGTAGTTTGAGGTTGGGGTCTTGCTGTAGTTGGGTGTGGTACTCCTTCTGTCGTTTGAGGTTGGGGTCTTGCTGTAGTTGGGTGTGGTACTCCTCCGGTTGGAGGTTGGGGTCTTGCTGTAGTTGGGTGTGGTACTCCTTCTGTAGTTGGGTGTGGTACTCCTTCTGTCGTTTGAGGTTGGGGTCTTGCTGTAGTTGGGTGTGGTACTCCTTCGGTAGTTGGGTGTGGTACTCCTTCTGTAGTTGGGTGTGGTACTCCTTCTGTAGTTTGAGGTTGGGGTCTTGCTGTAGTTGGGTGTGGTACTCCTTCGGTAGTTGGGTGTGGTACTCCTTCTGTAGTTTGAGGTTGGGGTCTTGCTGTAGTTGGGTGTGGTACTCCTTCTGTAGTTTGAGGTTGGGGTCTTGCTGTAGTTGGGTGTGGTACTCCTTCTGTAGTTTGAGGTTGGGGTCTTGCTGTAGTTGGGTGTGGTACTCCTTCTGTTGTTTGAGGTTGGGGTCTTTCTGTAGTTGGGTGTGGTACTCCTTCTGTAGTTGGGTGTGGTACTCCTTCTGTTGTTGGGTGTGGTACTCCTTCTGTCGTTTGAGGTTGGGGTCTTGCTGTAGTTGGGTGTGGTACTCCTTCTGTAGTTTGAGGTTGGGGTCTTGCTGTAGTTGGGTGTGGTACTCCTTCTGTAGTTTGAGGTTGGGGTCTTGCTGTTGTTGGGTGTGGTACTCCTTCTGTCGTTTGAGGTTGGGGTCTTTCTGTAGTTGGGTGTGGTACTCCTTCTGTAGTTTGAGGTTGGGGTCTTTCTGTAGTTGGGTGTGGTACTCCTTCTGTAGTTTGAGGTTGGGGTCTTGCTGAAGTTGGGTGTGGTACTCCTTCTGTAGTTTGAGGTTTGGGTCTTGCTGTAGTTGGGTGTGGTACTCCTGTAGTTTGAGGTTGGGGTCTTGCTGTAGTTGGGTGTGGTACTCCTTCTGTAGTTGGGTGTGGTACTCCTTCTGTAGTTTGAGGTTGGGGTCTTTTTGTAGTTGGGTGTGGTACTCCTTCTGTAGTTTGAGGTTGGGGTCTTGCTGTAGTTGGGTGTGGTACTCCTTCTGTCGTTTGAGGTTGGGGTCTTGCTGTAGTTGGGTGTGGTACTCCTTCGGTAGTTGGAGGTTGGGTTCTTGCTGTAGTTGGGTTTGGTACTCCTTCTGTGGTTGGAGGTGCTGGTCTTGCTGTAGTTGGGTGTGGTACTCCTGTAGTTTGAGGTTGGGGTCTTGCTGTAGTTGGGTGTGGTACTCCTTCTGTAGTTTGAGGTTGGGGTCTTGCTGTAGTTGGGTGTAGTAATCCTTCTGTAGTTTGAGGTTGGGGTCTTGCTGTAGTTGGGAGTGGTACTCCTTCGGTAGTTGGAGGTTGGGTTCTTGCTGTAGTTGGGTTTGGTACTCCTTCTGTGGTTGGAGGTGCTGGTCTTGCTGTAGTTGGGTGTGGTACTCCTGTAGTTTGAGGTTGGGGTCTTGCTGTAGTTGGGTGTGGTATTCCTTCTGTAGTTTGAGGTTGGGGTCTTGCTGTAGTTGGGTGTGGTACTCCTTCTGTAGTTTGAGGTTGGGGTCTTGCTGTAGTTGGGTGTGGTAATCCTTCTGTAGTTTGAGGTTGGGGTCTTGCTGTAGTTGGGAGTGGTACTCCTTCGGTAGTTGGAGGTTGGGGTCTTGCTGTAGTTGGGTTTGGTACTCCTTCTGTGGTTGGAGGTGCTGGTCTTGTTGTAGTTAGGTGTGGTACTCCTTCTGTAGTTGGAGGTTGTGGTCCTTCTGTGGTTGGAGGTTTTGGTGGTACTGTAGTTTCAGGTGGTGGTAAAGCAGTGGTTGGAGGTTGTGGCCTCAGTGTTGTTTGTGGTTGAGGTTGTTCTGATGGTGTAAACTCTTCTGCTGTTGTTGAGATTTCTGGTCCATTTGATGGAGGGAGTGGGTCCTCTGTGGTTTGAGGTTGAACGCTTGCTGTAGTATGGGGTTCAAGTGTGGTTGTTCTGGTGGTTGCTGGCACAGAGGTTGTTGGCGTGACAATATCTGTAACCAGTTCTGAATGTTATTATTAAAACCTGAACCAAAAAATGCCATAGCCAAACTTTTTGAATAACTTACCTGCACAATGACCGGGATGAAGAGACACATCATCTATGGCAGCATCAGACTGATCATTGGAACCCCGGCGCCCCTCAAATATGATCTTCAATTCAGGTTTGACAATTGTAGAGGTCAATGTAAAATATGTTTTTTATTGATATGAGTTATGTATACACAGTAGGCCCTATTGCAAGAATAGTAAAAGTTATCTTACCCGGAAAGGGCCATCTGTTGTGAGGTCTACCATAGCCTCTTTCCATACGTCTCCCTGGTCGTTTCTTTCCCCCCAAACTGAATTGGCCAGTCTGTCCTGGAGCAGGTACACATGGAGGCCCATGGTATCGGCTGAGCCATACATGTGGTACCAGAAGCGCAGGCATTGAGGACCCGTGTGGGAACACTCAGAGCTCATGAGGCGCGCCGTGTCGCCATACGTCGCACTGTTGGCCTCGATGTACAGGTAGTGGCCTCCTGGGATGGATCAAGAGTACATGCACAAAACAGACATTTAAAAAAGCGTTCATGTTTCGTAATCAAGATTATTGCACATGACTTTTGATTATCATGCTTCTAGTTACCGCCAGCCTTGTGGTCAGAAGAGGGCCCAGTCCTTAGGGTTGGGGAGGAGCCATTGTGTCGCGTCCAATCAAAAACATCGGTAACCATCTGATTCCACTCGCAGAGGTCTTGTTCAAAATCGCAATTCATTTTACATACTGGAAAGAGATACCACAAATTTTGTCAGCCTTTCGAGGGTCATCAATTCATCATTACAACTTTGGCTGTACATTTTGTTTGATGGGATTTCAATTACTATTACCCGGATGTGTTTCCTGCAAAGGTGCAGTAGTAGTAGCAGTAGTCATTGCTGGGACCTCAGATGTAACAGATGGCACTACTGTAACAGTGGTATGGGCGGTAACATCACCCGTAGGTGGTAGCAGAGCAGCAGTTGAAGGGGCTGAACCTCCCTGTGTTGTGATTGATATATTGGGTTGTGGAGATGAGGGCAGTGCGGCCGTCAGATCTGAAAGTGTAAGGATATCTTCGTAGGTAGATGATCATAAAGTAAACATAGTGAAGATTAAATAGTCTAATGAGGAGTAGAGCCCCTATAAGATAGGCATGAAT
This sequence comes from Pollachius pollachius, assembly GCF_949987615.1. Classification (NCBI taxonomy): domain Eukaryota; kingdom Metazoa; phylum Chordata; class Actinopteri; order Gadiformes; family Gadidae; genus Pollachius; species Pollachius pollachius. The sequence continues at coordinate 16,491,154 of NC_136947.1, read as the reverse complement.
TGTAGGAAGTATTTAGACAAGATGATACTTGTTAACTGATTTCTGTGGGTCAGTTGGGACTCTTTGCTATAGTTACATTCAACCATAACACTGCAATTAAGCCCAATGAATTCACCAGTATGAACTACCTACCAGAGCATGGACCATGATAGAGCTTCACATCGTCTATTGCCACATCAGACTGATCATTGGAACCTCTGCGCCCTTCAAAGATGATCTGTAGTGAGGTGAACAGTTGCTTTAATCTCAATGTTATCACACAGCCAGGCCTTTCTGTTAATCTTAAGGATAGCAGTATTGGGTCAATCGAGAGACCGGCACTGGTGGTCTTACCTGGAAAGTCCCAGTTGCCGTGAGTTCTACCATAGCCTCTTTCCATACGTCTCCCTGGTCGTTTCTTTTCCACCAAACTGCCTCGGCCAGTCTGTCCTGGAGCAGGTACACATGGAGGCCCATGGTATCGGCTGAGCCATACATGTGGTACCAGAAGCGCAGGCATTGAGGACCCGTGTGGGAACACTCAGAGCTCATGAGGCGCGCCGTGTCGCCATACGTCGCACTGTTGGCCTCGATGTACAGGTAGTGGCCGTCTGGAGGAGTAGGGCGAAATTTTGTTAAGATTTGTGGAGGTTAATTGTTGTTGTTACTATGAACAATATAACAAATAATAAAGAAGTCACCCGCACCTCCTGTGTGGTCAGCTGAAGGCCCTGTCATCAGAGTGGGGGTGGAGCCACGCTCCATCGTCCAATCAAAAGCGTCCGTCATCGCCTGGCTCCAGCCACAAAGATTGCCGTTGAAGCTACAGTCCAGGCTGCACACTATTACAAACAATGGAACATTCAAAGTATCATGAGACATTATACCACAAGTACCGCATCATTTTGTATTTTCAATTAGGAAGTGGTCCTTGTTAATCTTTATTCGCTATCAATTTTACATTATCTGATGGATAAAGGTACCTCTGACTTAAACCTTCCTATACTCACCAGGGTGTGAAATTAATGGTTCTCTGCGTGTTTGAGGAACTAATGAACTTCCACTGAGCATTGCAGGGGAACCATCTTAGGGAATTAAAAACAAAACATACACTGATTGGGCAGGGGGGCATTGTTTATACCATTAGATACAGAGTTTATGAGTACATTATGTTTCATAACATACAAGAGAAAACACATCCTCACTTGAGCAGGAACCAAATTGGATTGAAATGTCATCTATAGCAACATCCGACAGAGCAGTAGATCCTCGGATCGCCTCTATTATGATCTGTAACACATATCAGAGAAAGATGTTCAATCCTTGGTCATACAAACAACCTAATTAAGGTTTAAACAACTCATTCATGATTCATGTGTGCTATGGAGTTACCTGGAATGTGCCTTTTTCTTTGATATCGACAAACGCTTGATGCCACTCAGGCCCCTGGTCATTGGCCATAGACCAAACCTTCTCTGCCTGTACTGCGTGGAGGTGGTAGATGTTGAGAGCCATAGCCGAGGCCGAGCCATGCATATGGTACCAGAACTGCAAGCACACAGGGCCTCTGTAGTTGCACTGGGCGCTGAGCAGACGGGCTGGGTTTCCATGAGTCATACCGTCACCCTCAATATACATATAGTAGCCCTCTAGACAATGAGAAGGAGACAGAGTATAGAATAAGTGTTGATTGCTACCATGGAATGCATTTTGACAACGTGTCATGCCTTTTGGCTAACGTGCCTCCGGTGGTGTGGTCTTCATTTGGGCCGGTAGATGAGGACGGTGTCGGGCCAGACTGTCTGGTCCAGTCAAAGCTGTCCTGTATGAGTTGCTCCCAGCCACACATATGGCTGTCAAAGTTACAGTTTAAGGCGCAAACTACAGAGATAAAGAGAAGGAAGTCTATAGTATCAAACACGTCTACTGCACACTGTTGATGATAGAAGATGAAATAACATAACATTATTTATTTTGAACGATTAATCATTTGGTCAATGATTAATCGTTCTTAGAAATTCATAGTTTCCGTATGAAAAAAGATGATAAGCCAATTTAAAATAGATTTTCAAATGCAATATAGCAAAGTTCAAAATCAGAATTAATATTTTATGGCATAGCACTTGACAGAAAACATTATATATATATTTAAATGCAGGTAATTGTGATTGTTTGGATTAAGCGATGATAGCCAGCTTCAGCAAGCCTTGGCAGATTGGTTCTTACGAGTTTGATCAGGTGTTGGAGCGGGAGTTAGGGGTGTGCTTGTTGGAGGAGGGGTCGTGTTTGGGATGTCAGCTGCAAGAGATCAAATAGAAAATTGTAAAAAAAAAATCAGTCTCACCCTCTTCTGATAGTGGGTGAAAGTGATTTTTTTATATTAAAAAAATAAAAAAAGGAAAGATTGAAGCAAAATTATATCAAATAAGCTCAAGGTCTGGTCATTAAGCTTTGTGACCTTTTAGGGCTTCATGATCTCCCTGTTGATGGCCACGATCGGAGCCCTGTGGGACACCTACCGCAGGCTGTGTTGTTCTTCCAGGCGGGCAACTCCACACCGGCCACCTGGCAGGCTGCTCTGTATGACTCCAGTGAGTCACACAGGGTGTGAAGGTCGCCGCTGGTGGCGCAATGATCGTACACGCAGCTGGAAACGTATTTCAACGGGTGCACAGGCTTGTGGCAGGCACTGAAGGAGTCATCGAGAATAGCACTGCAATCACTGACGGCCTGCTCGTCTCCTTGCTCGTCACAGACTTTTGGATCGTCCGGAAAGGCAATGCAACTGGAGGGTGAGGCATAGATAGGCATGACACAGAGAAGGAGGGAATAGGGAAATGTAAATCCAATGCTAGCTTATTATTACATCTTTTGTCGTTTAACCATCACTTTCATCCAAACCAAGAAATTGACGGTTCTCTAGACTACGGCAACCGGTCTTTCTTCGCCGTGTCCCACGTTGTGTTAACAACTACTCATACACATACAAGTCTTCACTGCCACACGCTATATAACACAGCTTAAAGCACTCACGAGCTGGAGTCCTCCATCACTCTCCAGCTGTTGCCAAAGTCAAAGGCCCCGTTGGCGTTGGACCAGTCCGGCCTCACAAAGTCGTCCCCCTGCCAGTTGGAGTAGGTCCCACACATGCCACACATCTGGCCCTCGTAGCGCTCGTCCACCTGCAGGAAGAGCCTGTTCTGCCCGTCGATCATCACCCTCAGGCCAATGCTTGTCTCCACCACCACAAATTGCCTCTGCTTGGAGACTTTCAGCAAGCCGTAGGAACCTTCGACGGTGTAAGGGAGACGGACCTGACTGTTGTGCACCTGGGAGCATGTGTACGGGAAATAAAACGCACATGTCATTGGAGCCAAATGTTCAGATCCTTTCCTAGAAAGCAGATGTGTTGTGGCAAAAGCGAATGTATTTTGTTTCCCGTGTTTGGTTATATGAGTGAGGTAGATGGGCCAGAGGACAATAAAAGGCCCAAACTAGGCCAATTTGCTGAATGCCCTCCGTAACAGTAGTTCAACAGCAAAATGTAACAGGTCTATTGCCCTCAGGGCAATAGACCTGAGGGCAGGGCAGAGTCCACCAGACTAAATCTCTGGCTTCAACTGATAATAATGCTATTAATTAATGATATTGGAGTCATTACTATGTGCAGAGTAGCATTAATGTCACTATGACACTCAAAGTGCAGTCTAAATATAACTTTCGAAAGCTCTCTGTGAACCTTGATATAAGCCACGATGGCATTAGATAGTTGCAAGATATTGTTAGTACAACTCAGTAACTGGACCTGATTGCTGTGCAGATACAGGAAGGCAGCTGACCACATTGGGTGTTTTCGTTAACTCTTACATAGACTTTTTTGTTCTGCTGCAAGGTGAGGTGCAGCTCTTGGATCTGAAGGACCACGGTCTCCAGCTTGGACCGGGTGAGGTTCTGGTCGGTGGGGTTTGCGTTGCGCCCGGTCACAGTGAACCGCACAGGGGTCTTCTCTCCGCACGTGGCGGCCAGCGTGTAATTGCAGCCACCCTGGAAGTCGTAGGCCTTGCCATCGTAGGTGATGTAGTGCGGGTCACCGTACACGCTGCAGGTGACTGTTTCGGGAGTGAAACAGCCCTTTACCCCGTCCTTGTCCTTGCAGACCTGACTGTCTGAGCAGCCCCAGGCGGAACACAGGGTTTGTCCGTTGCCCAGGCACTGACACCTCTGGGTGCAACCTCCATGGAGGAACACCGCTCCTTTCTGGATTTATTGGGTGAGAAGAGTCCTTGTGATGGAGGTTATTATAACCAACCACAAAACAGCAACGACATCCGCAACAAAAGTGGGACGAAATCATGAATTCTGATCATCATCATGGGTCTACTCAAAACATGCAATACAAACACAGTGTTTCGATCTATAAGTTGTATTTGGTGTCTATACTTCCTTATCTGAGGTCTGCTCTTACCTCATAATGATGCCCGTCATTCCAGCAGCCGCAGTTCTCAGCTAGTACACACACCCCTGCGCTGAGCTTGTACCCCTTGTCGCACACGCACCTCTCCTGACAGGTTCCGCAGGCGCCAGCCAGGTCCATGCTGGAGCACCCATCGAGGCAGCGGTCAGCACAGGCCTCGTAGTGACTGTTGGCGCCACACTCCAGGGCTGCAGAGTTAAGAGGTGCAATTGGGATTAAAGTTCTTGCATTTGTCATTATATTTGTCTTTATCGTAATTGATGATCATCTCCCTCATTGTCATTATTATTGCCATTACCACATCAGCTCCTCCTTCACATCATACATCTAAAACAGATTTCAGGGTTTCTGCTTGAATCTGGAACGGACATGGCGACCTACTGCAAGCGGTGCCGTTCCTCCAGGCCGGCACGGCGACCCCTGCGTCGTAGCAGATCTCAGCGTAGGACTGCATGGTGTGGCACATGGCGTCCAGGTCGCCGTGACTGGTGCACATCCCGGCCACGCAGCTCCGGTAGTAGCTCTCCACGCCCAAGACGGGGAGGCAGCGGGAGAAGGGCCCCGTCGTCGACAGAAGCTCCCCGCAGAACTTCCTGCTGCCGTACGAGAGCTCCTCCAGCGGGTCACACACGTGGGGTACCAGCACGGCGTCACAGGGGGCGGCGTGCGCCCCCGTCTGCCAGCTCAGCGCCAGGTCCGTGGCGTCGGGGGCCGCCGACCCGTCGGGCCTCAGGTTGTCGTCCTCCCGGAGGCTGTTGAAGTTGCCGCACATCCCGCACACTTTGCCGGCGTACGCCGAAGGGAGTTTCACGTGGACGGCGCCTGCGTTGTCGTACGAGATGAGGACTCTGTCGTCCGTCTCCATGGTGACAACGGCAGGGTTGCTACGGATGTTGACCGTGGCGCCAAGGAGGCTGAGGGGGAGGCTCCGCCACACACCGTTGACCTGGTGGTTCGGGTAACGGCAGGGGAAACCATGTCGCGACAGGATCTTTGTGTTAGATAGGGATTCACTCCTTTGATAGTTTACATGTAACTGTTTTGACATCGGATAAGCTTAAGAAGACCCTGAACAGCACGTGAATCAACTCTGAACTTTTACGATAAGGCAAGGTATCCAGTAGATAAGCAGTTATTGGGATTTTCCATCAATGATAAGTTGAATAAACACTTTCCAGAATGCGGCTGATGTAGAGTTACGCCTGTTACAGATAGGCACTGATAATGGGCACAGATAATGAGTTTAGATACTGTTTAGAGATTACAATGATTGCCGATTGTCAAGGCAAGTAAACTATGTTTTCTCCAATATCTGACATATCTGATCATGGTTTTCAGAGTTTTGTACTGGAGATAGCCAGCGACAAAATCCAATCCCAACTATAGTAAAATTATCAATTCGGCGTGGTGACAGCATCATGCTTTCCCTAATGCTGTTGCATTGAAGTATTTTCCTGGATCTTTCTAACAACTTCCAACAATCCTGAGAACAGTCTCAAGGGGCTCACCATGACCCTCTGAGTCTCCCTCTTCAGCAGGGACAGCCTGACGTTATTCACTTCCACGTTGACCCGCTCCACCGTGGACTCGGATGCGTTGATCGCATTCTGGGTGTTGACCACCTCCACGCTGAACACGGGAAGACCCCTGGTGGGCACGCAGGTCCGGGCCAGGATGTAAGTGCAGGGGGCCATGAAGCGGAAGAGGGCCCCGTCGAAGGTGCTGCATTGTGGGTCTGTGTGGATGGTGCAGATCCCTCGACCGACCACCACCCCTCTAGCGGAGATCTCACTGGGCCGGTCGCTCGTCTGACCGCCTGGGCACAGGGGGGAGGAGCAGGAGAGCTGCTCGGCCCCCGAACACACACAGCGGGTCGACTTGTCTGTCCATAGGTCTGTGTTGGGTTCACACTGTCTCCCTGTGGAGATGGAGAGGGGTGTATATGTAAATGTTTGTGTGGAGGAGTGGGGATACCGTGGGAGTTAGCAAGAAAATAATGAATGTGACAACCGTATCCAACTTGGTGTGCATTCCTTTTCCTGAATGAGTCAATACTCACCACACTGTCCGTTCCTTATCCCTATATGGTCAAAGGAAACTCCTGATCCCCGAGCAGCTTCAAATACAACCTGAAAAACATTATACAGAAAGTGACAAGCTGGTTTGTGTATTTGCATGCATACATTATAGAGAGCTTTAGCTGTCATAATTAATAATTAATTCTGGAATCTTTTATCAATGGCAAGAGACAAGAAATATCAACACAGGTTATAAAGGAACAGACAGCTCTTTGGCACCTTGATCAAGGAGTGTTACAAAGACTAGAGCACAGGTTAGAGCACGGAACCTGCGAGGACACTTGGACACCCTAGCCACTACAGACCGTCCTCCACATCTATTTTTACCTGTATGGATGCCTCTGTGGCGGCCAAAGGGAGAGAAACGTGTCTCCAAGCACCACCGTCCTGCTGCCCAGGTGTGGTCCATATTTGGAGCAGATCTTGTGTGTTCTCCTTCAGCAGGACTCTCAGTTCCGAACTGTCTGATGCCGTCGGGGCCATCTGGTACCAGAACTCCAGACAGGCCTCTCCTTCCAGCCTCAAGGCCGGACTTTCTAAGTAGGTCAATGCTACATCTCCTGGGCGAAGATCAGAGGGGATGATAAAATACAGTGTGTGTAGTATTCTGAACGATTGTCTACAATAATGTCCAACCATCTCCCAGTCCAACTCTGTCTTTCTGGTCTGTCTCGTTTGGTCGTCCATCAATCCATCCATAGGTCTATCTGTCTTTCTGTTTGTCGGTCTATCTGTCCCTTAAAGTCCAATGAATACTAAGACAAATGTCAGAAAAATGTCCAATAATTCACATGTCACTGCTTGCTATGCGGAAGGGATCCCTTGCTGTGGCTCTGTGTGTGTGTATGTATGTGTGTGTGTGTGTGTTTGTGTGTGCATGTGTGTGTGTGTGTGTGTGTGTGTTTGTGTGTGTGTGTGTGTGTGTGTTTGTGAGTGTGGGTGTGTGCCCGGTGTTTGCTTACAGCATGCCACTGCAACAGTTATTCTAGAGTGCAAACAGAGGGCACCCTCGACTCCCTTGTTTCTTTAAAGCCCCCCCTGTATACATGGGAATGTCATGCTCTTCATTTAAGATATGACAAAATAGAATGAGCTTTAATCTCCCATTGTTCTTTCAAGTACATTATTAAAGCATGAAAATAAAAACGCCCACAAAGGCCTCCGGGCATTCTAATAAGACGCTAACTAGAGTGTTTTTTCTGTATCTATTTACTCAGAAGCTTTGAGTGTGGGCCCTCTGCTTTGATTGTCCCCAGGAGAACCCCCAAGTCATACAACATCATTACTCTCCCTCAAGTAGCGCTATTATGGAGGATAAGCAGGATAAGCTGTCTATCGTCTGGAAAAGGGCTACTCATTCCTCTGCTTAATTTCCCTATTAGGAATTGGGTCAGTACGGAATGTCAAGTCCTGTGTTTCAGTGCACAGAGCTCACAAACACGGTACTGTTGGCTAGAAAAGCAACTGTCAGATTGTAATTATAGTTTTGGTGATACGGTGACCTGACTAGTGTACGAAGCAGTGATATGAAGATCATTGACTGTACCTGACACTCTCTGAGCCGTAGTCCAATCACATAATGGACCTGAGTCACTGTGGAGCACGCATTGTGCAAGATAATCTACGGATAGAGAGAATACAGTTAATAGTTAATAATTTCTGTCTTTTGTTCCTTCTTTCTTCATGTATTTCAAATGGATAGATGTGTTGATCTTTTCCATTAAAAACACGCAAAATATTAATAATTCGTTTTGGTAAGAACAGATCTTAATAATCCACAAGCCCACCTGACTGTGCTCTCCAGCTCGGAAGAGTCAGAGAAGAATTCCCACACGGCACTCTGAAAATAAAATCCAGACATCAGCCGCGTATCTTTGACTTTAAACATTTTATTGCGGGTATTACTTCAAATTTCTGGAACATCAAAAGTCATCTGCATCTACATCCCTATACCAGACCCTCCTTGGCACTCACTTGGCGTGAACCTGTGTGAGGAGCAGCAGGGACAGTGTGGCCAACAGGTGTGTGTGGAAGCCTCCTTGCATGATGGCTCCGGTGGCTCCTCTCTCCTCCGCGGCCGCACTCCCCGTTAAGATCTCCTATCAACAACCACAAACAAGCCACCAGGCACGAATAGCCCTTCTGCCGACTGGTCGATGTGCTGTATTTTATCTTGCTTCTCTGTAGAGGCTGGCACACTGGTATTTGTAGTCTTCCCCCCCTCCCCCCACCCCCTTGACAACCCCACCCAATGGCCAACACCCGCACACACACAAACACACACACACACGCTCTGAGCAGGTACATCCAGTTGCGGGCGGGGAAAAGTGGACAGGAAGTAGGCTGGGCATGCGTCCAATGATATCAGATATTGGCTCATGATGGCTGAAATGCGTGTAGTTGTGTTTAGGGGCGGTGGGTCCATAGATAAGAGGTAGAAGATGATCAGATTCCTTTGACAGTGTAACATAAAGATAAATACGGCGATAGTAGTACTGATAAAGAGGAGCAATCCCCTGAATTGTGCTTGTGCAATTCATCGCTACAGTGGTTATGTAATGAGTATTCATCAAGAAATGTCAAAATACAAAAAGTATGTCGGATTTATTGAATAGGAATGACCAAAGATTGAACCAAAGACGGTTCGACATTGCAAGAGAATGATTAACAAGTAATAATGTATAAGTGAATGATGTATAAGCGAGAAGATACTCACAAATTGTTTTTGTGGGTTAATCAGTCTCCAAGCTAACCACAGATGAACCCCTCGAGTGGAAAAGGGAGTCAGAAGTTATTTTTATTGATATTGTATATAACAGTCAAAAGTCTTCATCCAATGGTAGACCATGTAGAGGTGAGCTTAGTACTACAATGAGGTTAGTGGAAAATGGATTAGGGACCTTTGTGCATTACTTTTTGTGTTAGGAAGAATAGATAGGATCTAAAGGATGTATTGGGCTGTCTAAAGAAGCATAATCAGTGTGTTTATCGTCTCTTATCTGATGGAAAAGTCGCTGAATTACAATCGGAGCAGAAAATTATGAAATTCTTTATTAAATTTGAAACAATATTCTGCGTAAAGCTCCCGACAAATGATAACAAACCTCTATGACACCTTTCTGTTCAGCCGTCACTTATTTTAATTAACTGAATAGCTGCACTTCAGCCGACATATATCGGTTTAAAAATGTGAACTCCTTAATTTGAAACGATTATACTTTGATAATCAAACCTTTCCGGGATTTTTTTCTAATGCTATATGGTTGAGTTATTGTCTTCATTTGATGGGGTAGTGCACTGTTAAATAACAATATGAGCACAAAATTACAAAATTATTCAAATAATTCCACATGCCACCCAATTATCGATGAAACTCATTTAAAGATGCATTAAAATAAGGATTTTTACTTTGACCATAAAATGCATTCACCCTAAAATAACTTCTGATCTATAAGAGCGGTGTAATGCAGAAACAAACAATCTGCCTGACTCGTCAGATAACCCACAACATATTTCTAGTGGTATCCATGGCACCGTGCATGTGTACACAAATCTACCACATTCACACTATTAGTTAACTATTGACCATCAAACACCTAGAAAACGAAAACCCCCAAAAAAATCGTTTTACAGCACCAGCGCTGTCTGTGCAATGCCCTGCTGTCGACTTCTGGGTGAATACTCTGTGAGCTGATAGTGCCCTTCTCAAAACACTTCTCTGAGTTTCCTGTCTTCATGAGCGTGTTTACGGTCAGTCCCGTAGATAGCAGCCCACACTCTAAGTAGGTGCATAACTCAGATAAGACGCAGACATCAGGTGGGAGGAGGTGGAGGAGGGTTACTGCGTCCACCTTTGTGAGTCAGTCAGCCGAGTGACTTAAGACCCCGATTCACTGTGACAACACTGAGAGGGCCCAGGGCAAATATGACTATTATTCATAACTGTCACAGAAGATTGTCTTTGTTAGATGGGAGAATGGTCTGCTCTGTCTTAGTCTTGGACATTGCAGTGTTGAGGTACAATCATTCCCTTGTCTCGCAGATAACCCACACTCTATCTTAATCGTTCTAAAGTTTCATGAAAGCGGAGCCTGGGGAGTCCACAAAGGGACAGGACAAGTGAGGGATAAAGTACAAATCAAAATCAAAGAGCTTGGTCATCTCTCCCAAGTAACCGGGTAATGGCTATAGATGATGCTTCTTAACCACAATATACCCCTTTGTTTTTTTAAGTTTAATACACTTATTGGGTGCACTCACTGCTGTTTATCTAGGGATTTTATCACGCACAGTCGAAAAGAGGAAGTTGTAAAGTCTGCCAACCAATATGTCCTTCTTCTTTATAGATGTATGTCGGAAGGAGAAGGAAGATGAAAACTAGACGGAACTCCTATGTCTTCTGATAAGATGGAGCCAATCTGGTTATTCATTAGGAAAACATAAAATATATGAACTGTGGTAAGAACTTTTACGGTAAAGGCTGGGTATGTCATTTTATCTATGCACAATACAGACATTTTCCGGCCAGTGGTTTTACAACCGTTTCTCAGACTGCTTAAATAATCTAAAAGTGATTCTATATGTAGCACCAATAAATCAATAAAACAATATAACAATGAATAAAGTCCTTTATGCAACATAGTTAGCCAAACAAATATCTAGGTGCGCTAATCATTAACCTTAACCTTAATTTTAATGGACCAAAGAAGGGGGTTGCTAAAGCGGGGGGGATGGAAAAAACAGGACGCACAACGCCAGCCCCGAGCACAACATGCTAGCCTGGTTGCGGATCACTGCGTGCCTCATCCGTGACTAACAGCCATAAAGCCCATGTTTGGCCTTTGTAGCCCTCTCTTTCTCTCTCTCTCTCTCTCTCTCTCTCTCTCTCTCTCTCTCTCTCTCTCTCTCTCTCTCTCTCTCTCTCTCTCTCTCTCTCTCTCTCTCTCCCTCCACTCTGTGCTGGCACACAAATAGAACACCTTGCTGAGCAGAAGGAATGCAGGGCATGAAACACTGGAGAGGGAATGTCATGGCACAAGGTGGTATCATGCACATCACACGCTTGCTCTTTCATAATAGTGAGGCGCAGACTCTACGAGGGGCGTCTGTGGGGGTGAACGTCGAATGGGGAGACATTTCTCGATCTCGTTGTTTCTTTAATGTAGCACTTGAAGAAGCAGTTTGCTTATTTGATGGATTTTATGTACTGCCGTGATTCTTGCACTTTTTGGGGTTGTATCGTTACGGTTGACTGCACTTATGGTAAGTTGTTTTGTACAAAAGCGTCAGCTAAATAAATGAAATGTAATGTAATATAGACAGAGGGAGAAAGTGAAAGTGTGTAAGAGACAAATAGTGGGAGAGAGATGATACTAAGAGGGTCCATGCAGTCGACCATGCAGTAGGTGCATCGCTGTATCGTTAGATGTTTTGTTTTGCTCTCCCCAAATGCTTTTTTTTTTTGGACCGTTGCCAGATCTGGCAAAGTTTGTAGAGCAGGTATTCACCCATAAAAGTTACCCCGCGCGAAAAAATACCCAGAACAAAAATCAATTCACAAGCACAGCCATTGACTATTTCATCCTTGAACAGGTCAACGTATGGTCTATGACTGTGTACCCCCCCCCCCCACACTCCCACACACTCCCACATCTCCCCCAGTTCCCCACCCTGCTTGTGGGCTCTGCTCCCCGGAGACGCCCTGGGCTCCAGGAAGAGGGTCAGGGTCACGGCTGATGTGGATAACACAGGAATAGATAGGGGCGGACAGTCTCTCTCTGGTATCTGGAGGCTACCACACACGCCTTTTATCCCCTCTTTGTTCCCCTGATATATAAATACATATAAATATATATATATCAGGGGAATTTAATGGAGACTTCAGGGATCTTTGGTCTCTGCTGGAGGCCCTCTGTGGGAGGCTGAACGCTGCAGCAGAGGTCGTAGGTTTTGCAGTACGCTGGTCAATGAAGAGGGACGTTTTGAACGTGTGGTTCATTGCATATTTCGAAACAGAGGCAGACAGAGGATGAAGCAGAGGTGTATTTCAATGAGATATTTGAACAGTAGCGCTTCATGGTTATTTAAAAGCCAATCCCAGGAACTTGCTTTTGATTTGGAGGTAGGTTGTATTGTTATTTATATTGAGAATACTATCTGGTCAAATATACTTATAATATTGTTTTATTTTGAATGTTTATTCCATGAAAATGTATGACTACAAAGAAAGAGAGGAATAGTTAATGAACAGACAAATTGATAATAACAAATAGAACGAGTGAAAACTCATGAATTTCAAATTGGGCTCCGAAGAGTAAAAAGGCTTTCCTTTTTGGGAATGCATGTGGATAATTATTCATTTGAAATTATGTGTGGACCTAAAAAAAAAAGGCCTCCATTAAATTTTTAATTATTCAAAATCGACTTAATATTCATTGCATGATTTGACATGGTAGAATATGTCCCTGCATAAAGCAATAAAGCAATAAATAACTTTTGTCTCATTCCGAATGTTGTACACAAAACACCCCTCAATGTAAAATCGGTCTTTGTCTCATCTCATCATAACTCATCCTCACCCTCTTCTGCCTCTGACCCTTCATCCGACAAGTCGATGAAACGGAACTAAGAAATATCGCCCCTTTTCCTCCCGTAGTCGCTGTTTCCCGACCGCCAGGTCGCGCTCAGACGCTAAGCTTCGGAACCAGCTAGCTAGCAGGTTGGGCCCCATGGGTGTTTTTACATGACAGCTTCCGCTGCGTGGGCTCTCCGTCGGGCCCGCGGGGGCACAGCGGACTGTTTAATGAATACAGGTGCAGCTTGTTCTGCTCTGCCCTATCTATCAGCCAGACGGGATCGATACTGTGGCGTATTTGTGTTTAATGGTCTGGTATTGTTGACACAGAAGAACCCGCGTGGGAATGAGATTCACTGAGAAGATTTGCTTAAGGGGGATTTCGATTTACTTTCTCTTCAGGATCTCTGGTTTGGAGCATTTCTCCGCTCATAGAGCCAACGTGTAATTCAACCCTTGCAGATTCAATAATGAATCATGAATCATTTAGATTTGTTGGGTTTATGGATATGTCTATAAAAAATAGGTCAACATTATTTTGTGGATTCAGCGTTATACTTCTGACTAAAGCTGTCTGCAAAATTAACGACAGAAATACTTCAAGACCTTCCAAAGAACATATTTTTTTAGCGGAACTGTCGGGGTCAGCAGTTTTAAATATCAGAGAATACTTTGTCTCCTGTGTGTTTGTAAAGAATTGTGGCCTGCAAAGTCCACTTTGTTGGCTCATCCAAGGCTAGCTTTGGACCAGTGACATAAATTGTCCCATTTTTCGCAGATTCAGAGTTATTGTTGCAAAACGCTTAACCCTGCATATGAGCAGTACTCTCTTATATTAGGAAATAGCTGAACCTGTATGCTTTCTCCAGGGTGATAGTGTCCTTCTGATAGCCCCACCTGATGCACCCATTCTCCTCGTGGTGCTTTCAGACATAATCTCTGTATTTGACTGCAGACTGTGCTGTGTTGGTGTTTGGACCACAGTACTTTCCTAAAGTGCTCTGGGGCTCTTAAGAACTACACTCTGCACTGGTAGAAATGTTTTTTCATGCAGCAGAACAGCAGGGAAACGTATCTCTACCTTTGTGTATGGATCTACTCTGTCTTATCACCTACCACAAAGAATTTGACCACTTTTAAGAGCATGTTGAAGTGTTATTTACTAACTCTTTTAACAAACTCCCAACAGGAGCATCCAAAGTGTAATCAGATTCAAAGCATGTGTTTTCCTCATCCCTGAAAGGTGTCTAGGGGTATCTCGCCATATAAATCCAAGCTAATATTATGATTATTAGTATGCAGGTAAGAGGGAACAAACAGATCCGTATAACACCTACTTTTCTGTATTCAAACCGTAACTCCTTGTGGGATGGCTGTGAAATCCTGTGACTCGCAGCAACAAATGTATAAATGTATGGACATGCTCTCCTCTGTCTCTAGGTAGTAAACACCCGACAACATCCATTCAGCTGCGTCGTTTCCAACTTCTTTCCACTGCATCTGGTTGATTACCATATTTTTTCACTTTTTCTTCAAGTTTTTTGCTTTGTACTTCAGTACTTGTTAGTCAAAGTTGGTCTGGATGCACTGGCACACAATCTCCAACCTAATGTCCCTAACTCTGACTCCTATGCTATTGCTATATAATGAATAAAAGAATATTACTGCTTTAGCTGTTGTTAATTATGGTTAATCAATGTACCCTTATTGTAAATTATGACCGAAATAATAATTATAACCTTTATTGAATTACCATAAATAACTTTTCAAAACAAGGTTTAGAAAGAGACCGAAACAGTTTTGCTGTTCTCCGGTACAAAACACTGCAACCTCTCTGTTTCCCTTTATTCGGTCGACAATAAAAAATATGTTTTGGTAGAAACAGCTGGACCTAAAGTCAAAAGGTTTACTGGCATACAATCTCCAGTACTTTACGTCCAGCAGTTTCTACCAAAACATATATACTTTTTTTTATTATATAGCAATAGCATAGGAGTTAGAGTTAGGGTCATTAGGTTGGAAGAGATTGTGTACAATCACCATTAAGGAAATCCCAGTCAGTAGGAGGGAGACTTTCAGAAATACCTAAATCCAAATAGCAGTATTTTGTCCGGAAACTAGAGGGTCTCGGAGTGACCATGTGACTGCCAAGGTCTTTTCAAAGCCACCTTTTAAAAAACTTTTATCAGTAAAAATAGTACAAGTATAGTAGTAGGCATAGTGGTGTTAGCCATACCACTGACAGAAAAGTGTATTGTCTCTGCAGGCCGTCAGACATGTGCAAACTGTACTATCTCTTATAGCTTTAGATTTAAATATTAACCTTAAGGTTTAAAGATGTTTAATACTGAACAACGTCTGTTTTTAGTTGACGCGTCAATTGAACGCTGTGCACAAGGTGCCAGAGCAGAAAACAAGCCACAGACAGAGAGTGAACACAAGCTATACGTACGATGTAGCCTTCCCTCCAGAGGGTGGCACTCTCCCTCTGTCCGAAAACCCTGTATGTTGGGGCACAAGACTGCAAGGTATTTGAATATGGGCATTTTCTTGTTGTCTTTGCCTCAAACGGCCTGGTCACTGATACTAAAGAACGTTCCTTGTTTTGCTCCACTAGAAATGCTTGGCTTGTCCAACAGTGTGTTCTTCTCGCGACGATTCAAACGAGGTGCCACAGTTGATATTTAAGATTTATTTTAGAATAAGTGTGGGATAAAGGGGGCTACATAAAAACATGAATTGTCTCAAACATTTACCCAGGAAAATAACTCAACCTGATCTTCCACGCCTATGAACCCGACTCGGCGAACTGATGAAAAGAATATGAATTTAATTACAATAACAATTGATCGGCCTATATCGTCTGTTAAAGCAAGATAATTCTCATTTGAGAAGCCTGATAAGGAATGGTTTTTTTCAGCTCCACTGATTCTCTCTCTCTGATAAACCTGGCCCACAGACTACAATACCCAGACAGTCGCTCTCTCAGTGTCCTATCTACCCCCAATTAACGTGGAACGGCTCCCCATTACACGCTACAATGAGACACGGCGTCCCATTACCTCACACTCGCTCATCACCACTGCTAATTGTTTTTTTCTTCATCTCTAATTTTTCTCGTTTTTGAGAGGGGAAGAATGTGTCATGAAGCACATCCTGCATTTGGAAAAAAGTAAGGAATCCACAGTTTATATAAGGTTAGAAGGAAGTATGGAAGACAGACAGACAGACAGACAGACAGACAAACAGACGGACAGACAGATAGACAGATGGATGGACAGAC
This sequence comes from Pollachius pollachius, assembly GCF_949987615.1. Lineage (NCBI taxonomy): Eukaryota > Metazoa > Chordata > Actinopteri > Gadiformes > Gadidae > Pollachius > Pollachius pollachius. The sequence goes on along the minus strand of NC_136947.1, from coordinate 16,474,766 downwards.
AGACAGACTGTTAGATAGAAAGATGATAGATAGATAGGCAGATAGGTGATAGCTAAACAGTGGAAGGGTTGTTGCTGTGTGTAACCTTCAAAGGCCACAAACATTGAGGAACCATGAAGGCTTAATAAACAATCAGCCAAAGGTCAACACCCCCCCCCCCCCCCCACACACACACACACACGCATGCACGCGCACACACACACACACACACACACACACAAACACACATACAAACACTCTGTAACTGGATTGTATTTAGTCTGCAAACTGGCTGCCTGTAGGCTGCCTGCTCAACCTAAAGCAGCCTGGAGCATGGCCATGCTAACATGCAAAGCAAGAGTAATGCATGGCTTCTTCCAGTCATTGATACACAGATTGATGGATCAGAACTAAATCCAAATAAATTTGATCAAATAATCACAATACACAATGATTTGGTCAGAAATAAGTTGTCAAGAAAACCGCTAAATTTCCCAAATCTGTGTCTAGATAGTGAAGTTGTGAAAGGATTCTCCTGTGATATCTGATAGATATTTTTATTCTCTTCCTGCCATCAGTCCGTAAATATTATTTTCCTGTTCAACTAACTCACGGGCATGTGTAAATAAGCGGTTATTCGGTTATTCTGGAAGGGCAGCAGGGCACATTGCATTGAAATGCATTCCACTGGCAAATTCAATTTGTCATCTCATACATTTGGGGCCACAGAAGGTAAGTAAGTCAGTAAATCTACAGCTTGGTGAGATAGCCTCTTGATGACATTGAAAGTTGTACAAAGAGAATTTCTAAATTAAAGTCACAATGTGTAAGACTGAGCTCGACCAGTAAGTAGGCAGGAGACTTTCAGAAACTGAATAACACTGTTCTGTTGACTCTTTCTGTCTGTGCTGCCCGGCTTTCTGGGTGGGATGAGTGGGAGGGGTTTAGGGTGTGTCGAGGTAAGATTCTTGTAAACAAAGAGGGGAAAAACAATCGGTTATAGGATGGGATTTTATTGCTAACATCAATCAGAACTGAGTAGAATTGATTATCTGCTGTCGATCAGCAATGAGGACAGATTCCAGGTCATTTGATGCTACGAGCTATTTGAAATGTTTCACAATGCGACGTTATCCTACACATCCCGTACTCTCTGTTATCTTGTCGGAGATAACAGATAATCATCCACGTTGGACTTAATGAGCCAATCAGAGGCTGGCTCTGCCTGCACTACCGTGTCGGGTGATGTTAAGGGCCGTTCCAGTGTTGTTTTGTGCTGCGACTCAGTTGGTATAAAGTGAGGATGAAGTGTTTTGATGTAGTTCATTCTTGACACGTTGTTTTTTTTTGGCAGTTCATTCATTTCATAGCCTTCGCTTGTCAATAGATGAGTGGGTGAGGTGACAGGTGCAATTTCACACGTCCACTCCTACCAAACACACACACACACACACACACACACACACACACACACACACACACACACACACACACACACACACACACACACACAAACACACATGCACAAACAAGAGCAAATCACTTTGGGAGTCTTGAAAACACTACTCAAACACAATGATAAATTATTACTATCATTTTTTTATTTGGGAAAAACATGTCAGGTTACTCTTTGTATGCCCCGATTTAAAAAGAATGAATGAAACGCAAAATCAGTCTTAGATGAGGCCACTTGCAATTACCTTGAAAACCCACGCAAATCCTGCTGCCAACACTAAGGCTAAGGTTAAAAAATAGCATTTAATTGCTGTTCTACGCCTTTAAGGGCGGAGAAGCGTTGTATCCTGATGTGCTAGAAGGACTGACATCGGCCCCCCAGAGATGTGCCACACAGATGGAGTGAGTGTGGGGGAAGGCAGCAGAGACAGGAGAACGCTGCATAACCACTCTGGAGAAAGAAAAAAAGCCCTTTCATTATTCATTTACCAATTACTGCACAGGCCAGGCTGGCACGAGGAGGTGAGGCATAGATTCCTCTGCATGGGAAAGATCTCACTGAAATCCCTTTCAAGTTTGAACTGGATTTTATTTATCAGTAATATCAATGTCAGGGTCAGGCCTTGCAGCTCATCTGCATTGTGTGGGCGGGAACGCTCTCAGCTTGTGTTTGATTGTCTTATCACCAGCATGAATTTGTGCAGAATAAATGACTATTTTTCCTTTTCCTTGTTCCTATTTGTTCACTGTCTATGGGTGCACATGCTAACAAGGGATAGTCGATTATCCTATGCCCTGGCCTGGGGGCCCCCCCGTGGCTCCTGGGGGCATTAAAAACCAGAAG
>NC_136947.1:16411033-16472288 GCF_949987615.1 Pollachius pollachius | reverse complement strand
CTATGTGTGTGTGTGTGTGTGTGTGTGTGTGTGTGTGTGTGTGTGTTTGACTGTGTGTGTGTGTGTGTGTGTGTGTGTGTGTGTGTGTGCGTGCGTGTATGCGTGCAAGTGTGTGCTTGACTGTATCTTTGTCTTGTGTGGAAGAAACATCCTGATTATAGACATGTACAGAAGCACACACACTCACACCACCACAATCACACACACAAACAAACATAAGAGCTTGTGGCCTGTGTGTTTGATGAAATAACTTTTAGAGTGGTAGCACAGCAATGCATCCTCTGGGAATCTGAAGGACAACACCTGCGTTGTGTTTCATAATGTGTGTCAAAATATTCAAGCAAAGGATTTTATTTTCATTTTTTATATTTCACATAAGTAATAGGACATTATATCAGAACTGACTCAAAAACAGGGATGCGGCCATTTTGAATCAATAAAGGTGAAGTCTGGCACCCTTAATTGTAAGGGGTGTCGGCATTCCTGAGGTGTCAGGTGAAGATGAGAGGCCGGTGACATCAGCAGTTATTATTGAAGGTAGAAATAATGTTTCTGTCAATCTCTTTCACACCCTGATGACAAAACATACTATTGATCAGTTAATTTTGCTTTTATTTAACTTATTACGATACGATATTGTGATATTGCTAAGTTATTATTTTATGATAATTAAGTGTGTTTGTGTTTGTGCCTGTCTGTGTGCATGAGCATATGTTTGTGTATGTGTCTATATATCTGTGTGTGTGTGCGTGTGTGTGTAGGGGGGGGGATATGAGACTGTGTATCTGTAAGTGTGTGCGTCTGTGTGTGTGTCTGTGTCTGTGTCTGTGTCTGTGTGTGTGTGTGTGTGTGTGTGTGTGTGTGTGTGTGTGTGTGTGTGTGTGTGTGTGTGTGTGTGTGTGTTTGTAGAGAGAGATATATAGATGGGAGTGGACTGCAGTGCTAGATATGCACCCTGCCACTGAACTGCAGCTTGGTCTCAAGAGAGGGAGATCGCTGCACGGCCCTCAATGAAGGTAAGAGGGGGCCGGAGACATGGGGCAGACGTGGCACATAGTGTCATCTACTTTCTTCAGTTTTGCGTTTTATCTGCCTCTGTTTCACGCTCTCTCTCTCTCTCTCTCTCTCTCTCTCTCTCTCTCTCTGTCTCCCTCTCTCCTACTCTCTCTCCTTCCATCTGTGTCTTTGTTTTTCTTTCTGTGTGTGTGTGTGTGTCTCTCCCGCCATCTCTCTCTCTGTCTGTCTGTCAGACTGTCTGTTTCTCTCTCTCTCTCTCTCTCTCTCTCTCTCTCGCTCTCTCTCTCTCTTCATGTTGCTCTTGCTCTTGCTTTCTCCTTTGTATTTGGCCTGCTTTCAGATTATTTAAAGTTCGTCAAATATGGACGACATTGAACAATCTGTTCAATAGAAAAGCAGCATTCAGATGAAATAATTGCTGCCATCAGTGCAGTTGGCAAAGGTTTCACTTAAATAAGCCTGCGATTGTTTTGAATTTCAAACATTTGAAACATCAGCATTCAGCATAACAATGGGAATGATTATGTTTTGGTTTAGGAATAACCATTTTTCCTTGGCAAGAGAGGAGATCTCTCAGTTGCCTCACGATTAAAAAATTGGTTAGCTCATTGATTCACTAGCGTATAGCATTGAATGATAAATGTGATATATTGCAGGTGATCATATTTGATTTGATTAGTTTCTAATCATTACTTTTTGGGAGTGCCCATATTATTTATAAACGTATCAAATGAATACAGCCTAACTTCTTGTATATTGTCAATTATACTGTAATCATATGTCAAGAATGGTGGTTTATTGGTCAACTGTCAGGGTCCGCCCCTGGTTTTCTTATTCACCTGCCTGCCACCCTGATCACTCCCAATTAACCCAACCACCTTCACCTGTGTTTCCCCTATATCAGTCCTTTCCTCCCAAACATTCCCTGCCAGATTGTCTCTTGTGTTTCACAGTGCTTTCCCGCGATTCAAATCCTGACCTACCACCGATCCTGCCTGCTCTCTGATCCCTGCCTGTCTGACTCTTCTGCCGGTTCCTGATCCCCGCCTGTCTGACTATCCTGCCTGCTCCTGATCCCCGCCTGTCTGACTATTCTGCCTGCCGATCCTGAATCCGAATAAACGATTGACACTGTTCCACGCTCATCGCCAGTCTGTGCAATTGGGTTCAGCCAAATGCTCACGTTACAGTCAACACTGTTTTCGTTCCAGGGTCAGACATGTTCAAAGGAAAGCAATGGTCATTCAAAGTTTGTTTCAATGTCTTCAGTTTTTCTGAAAGAGTTTTTTTTTCGGATCGCCTACAGGTCATCAATGTATTAAAGCTTGCTCAAGGACACTCACAAGTGCACTGGGCCCAGGGTTAAACTCCTGCGAGTGACAGCACCTAACCAGTAGACTATCCCTCCCCCTAATAAGTATGCAAATAACTGACATTCTGCAAAAGCAACAAATGCAACAATAATGATCTATTTCGGTTTGCTTTTTTTTCTCCTCGGCAGCAGCTGTTGAACTTGGAGCCAAAATGAAACTGACAGTCCGTGCCCAGATCCCAGATAAGGTCACATTTATATGGATGGAAGGTAAAAAAAAATAAAAAGGCGACCTCAACACCGTCCATATCCTATTTCTTTTTTACAAAACCGAGAACTGAAAAGAATGTTGCCCCCCTCCCCGTCTCCCTCGATGTCATTTCGATCGCTCCCCTCGCCCCTCCCCGCCTCCCCCTCGATGCTGCTGCCTTGTGACAGCTAAACACCATCTTCAACACGGCCACATGCACCGCACTGATGTTGCCGTCGAAACTCTGCGCATCAGCCCATCACTCTCTCTCTCTCTCCTCCTCCCCCTCCCCGTCCCCCTTATTTCAATCCAGCCTGCCGCCGTGAGGTTACGGTCGGCCCACAACCGCGGGGAGAAGAGGGGAGAAGAGGGGAGAATAGCGGGGAAGGTGCAGGATTGTAGCGGGGCAAACGATGGAGAGATGGTAATGAGGCCGCGGTGCGTTAGAGCGCAGCTGTGTGTGGCGCTCCGCCTCCGGGGGAGTTATCGGCTGATATTGGCGTTGCCTCAGACAAGCCCTGGCTCTGTTCACCTTCGCTACACAAAAGAACATTCTTAAAGTTCCAAAAGAAGAAATACAAGGGAGAAATTGCAGGGTCAATAGCAATTAGAAACTTTTGAATCCCGTCTTGATTCCGCCTGTTCCCTTGCAAGGCAGTTACCTGAACGTAGCCTACGTTCTTTGAAAGTGCTTATGAATAGGTCCATTGTTTAAAAAATGTACACATTGATTTATGGAGAAGCATGTATTTTTCCCGTCAACCTCATTGCATTTTTCCTTTTGAGGTAGTAGAATTGTTTCTGGTTGCTTCCATGAACAAAACAACCAATGAATAGGTTTGATTGGTTAACAAATATTATTCTTTCATTCCAATGATTATGATCCATATTTATATATAATGCAAAGAGTTGAGAAACTAAAGGCTTGAAGTCAACGTGCCATTCTTACAAGGAACAACAACGTAGGCCTACATACAAATCCTGACATTAGTGTCGACTTGAATGCCTTTTCTGTACACACTGTAATAAATAAGAGTGCTGTGATGCTGGGAGTGCTGGCCAACAGCCTCGAGCTGAGATCAACCCCGACAATGAAGCCACAACAAAAACCCCAGGGAGGCCAAATACTGTCCCACCCAGCAGGGGAAACCTCTGAGCCTCAACTCAGAGAGGAAGGCACCGATGAAGGAATGAACCCCAAAAACATCGTGTCAATATCATCAAACACATAATACATCTTTTATCGAAGCCCTTGCGTGCAAAAGTCAAAAACAGTCCATTAAGGTATTATCTAGATACGGATTCTGCTCTGACACCCCTGTTTAGTCTTGACCCGAACCTCGTTGGTATCAACGCTGGAGCCTGAAATGCTTCCAGAGAGTTCCAGATTCAATTTACCTCAAGACGCTCCTCCCTGCCACTAAACATCTTAAAAAACAGAGAGACAGATAATGACAGAGACATCAATACATTGTGTGTGTGTGTGTGTGTGTGTGTGTGTGTGTGTGTGTGTGTGTGTGTGTCTGTGTGTGTGTGTGTGTTTTTTGCGTGTTGCTTCATGGTTGGTTTTTCTGTTATATTGACGTCATGTATTATCATGTCTGTCCCCTAACTGTAAGCCCCAAGCTCGTTGGACGACATCACACGTTAAAAGTACAAGAAACAAACAAACATCATCCTGCTAAACTAAAATATGCATAATTACAGTATGTGTGTGTGTGTGTGTGTGTGTGTGTATGTGTGTGTGCGTGTGTGTGTATCTGTCTTTGAGTGTTTGTGAATGTGTGTGTGTGTGTGTGTGTGTGTGTGTGTGTGTGTAGGGGATCCAGAGATGCATGAGATTTTACCTGGCGTGTGTGTGGGTGTGCCGAGGTCATGTTTGTTTGAGTTCTGCGTCGGTGCTTGATGAAGCCTCAATCCTCTCCCCCATGTCTCTGATTGGATGGAGGCGATGCCCGAGCTGGACGAGGAACTCATTAAAGCATGTTCAATTCTCGTCCACGGGCCTCAGATGTCCTCTCTCCAACCAAACAACCAATTACAACCAACCCCCCCCCCCCCCCACACACACACTTTGGGCCTCTTTACCTGCTGGGCCTCTTACTTCATCAAGGACTGGAGCGAAACGTCTGATTAGGTTTCAGCCCGAGGAGAAACAAGTGGAAGTATTAAGAGTGTGGGAATGTCTCAGAGAGTGGGCTTCCGTCTCTGCTGACTCCTGCATTACACTTAGGGCCGGAGAGGACAGACCATCTCTCCCCGCTCTCACCGCGGTCCTTTCACTGATCTGGGCCGGCTAGGCTGCCCCCTCGGCCATCATTGGCCAGAGTGCCCCTCTTGCCCCCCGCCCCTACAAAAAGTGTTTTAATCGCTTATAGTCCTTTATAATTATAGTTTTATTGTCATAGTGACTACAACTTCAGATGCACTTGTTAATAATATAAGTATTTCCGGGCTAACTCAGTCATGGATCAGGGTAACTGCCCCAAACCCCGCCTCATGATGTCCAACATGGCCGAAGCAGAACGGAGAGCCTCTGTTCCACAACAACACCACCATCACAATGAGAGTGTGTGTGTGACGGGAGCGGTCTCCATCCCGCTCCCCCGACACACACACTCTCATTGTGATCGTTCAGGGAAAACGAGATAAGGAGGAAAGGAACAGGTTTTCGCCTTTGAGGTGAAGGAGGGGGGGCGGAGAGGAGGGGCCACGGTTTGATTTCTTGTGTAGCGTGAAGGTGTCAGCTTCCCTGCCAGACGGCGGCGTAACAAGCGGCCGGCCTCGCCGCTTGAACCCTGCGATGACTCCCAGCAGCCGAGCAGACGGGCAGGTGGCCCCGCTCCAGGTAACCCTGGCCCGGGGCCAGACACCTGGGCGGCAGGGAGCAGGCCACTGGGGCCGGGTGGGTCCCTCTGACAGCCAGGGAGAGGGGGAGAGAGAGAGAGAGAGAGAGAGAGAGAGAGAGAGAGAGAGAGAGAGAGAGAGAGAGACAGAGAGAGAGAGAGAGAGAGAGAAGAGAGAGGGAGAGAGAGAGAGAGAGACAGAGAGAGAGAGAGAGAAAGAGAGAGAGGGAGAGAGAGAGAGATAGACAGAGACAGAGAGAGAGAGAGGGAGAGAGAGAGAGGGAGACAGAGAGACAGCGAGAGAGAGAGAGGGAGAGAGAGAGAGGTGCCATGAATCAGATGGATACAGATCTAGCTCTAATATGATGATGGTTGTGATGGAGGTGGAGAGGGTATATGTATGTATATATGTATGTGTATATGTATGTGTTTTCATCATTGAATGATTCTTCTGAAACACTCGGCCGTTTGTCACGTGTTGGGGATGCAATTCTGCTTCGTCTGACCTTTATTTTCCAATGTTACAAAGATTAGGACGTGTCACTAGGCATCGCCATTCCTCTCCGCCATGAGTGGACATTATTGACGAAATAGACTCGTGTGGATTTGAGGATGTCAATTTATATTAGCTCTACGCTTTACACATGTTTTTGTCACCATTAATATTTATGAAGTGTGCCACCGAACCCCCCTGGCATTTACCTCTTTTTGTTAGCTTTCTTTCCCATCAGGAAAAGGTTTGCGAAGAACAAAGTAGGACTGTAGCTTAGAGCACTGGAATTCATATCCTATATACAGTAATCTTCAATACGTGGTGTCAGGATTTAAGGCGAAATGAATTTGCATTTAACAAATGCAGAGGCATGCACATCAGCTCAAGCCACGGCGCAGAGCCTAGCATCCATATTTATGAACACAGAATATGCGTCAACAAAACTCCTTCATTGAAATACTTTCTTCTCCCAAAAATCATTGGAGGTAATGCCTCGTTAAGCACCTTGTTGTAATAACGGAAGGTGCGATGAAAAATGAAAAGTATGCGGGGAGAGCCACGTTCATAGACCGGGTTAATCAATCACACGGGGCCCGGCGTTAGCGGTTAGCTGGACCGTTGCGCGGCACCGCTTGATTAGAGTGTTGCCGTTGATATTTCTTCAACAAGAGATTGATTCGCAGCGGTGCAATATCGAGAGCACCGTGTGTCGCCTGCCAATGGCACTCGGCGTGCGAGAGATTAAAACGGTATCTGTTGAACACTCCGGTGCTACGAGCAATGATCTGAACCTATTGCTGAAATCAATACGCGTCCCAGTGGATTAATCCATTGTATAAAAAGCATGAATTACACCAAGGGCCATATAGGCTCTTATGCACATTTAAGCAGATGAAATGAGGAGGCCATGACTCAAATCTTCTGGTATTATGAGTGAATATTCCACCTGTACTGACCCCTGGGTGCCTCACAAAGTGGTTCTCTGTGTGTCAGAAAAGGGATTTGTTGAGTCTAAGCCAGCGTGGTTCATGGTTTTACAACGCATATCTCCTTTTTCGTTCCTGGATGAAGCATTGTAGCTGTATGTTCTTGTTTAATGATGTCTGCGTGCACCTCAGCTGGATACAGACAAATATTCCAAACTCAAGGCAGAAGGGGTGGGAGTTTCAAAGGATTACCAACATGAAGGATTTGAGGTGTGGGGAATAAATATTCAGCTAAAGGTGAGTAAGAGCCACGCAGCTCCCTTTGTGGATCACCATAAATTCAATGTTTTGCAATGTTTGTGAGGGTCCGTGTGTAAACCAGAGTTTTCCCTGGGAGTGCCTTTATCTCCCAATAGGCAAACCTGTGTGTGTGTGTTGCTTTATGAGAAACGTTAGATTTCCGAGTAACGCCAGATTTTCAAATGCAGCATTCGTATGTTCCCACGCTAATTCATAATCCCATCTCAAGTCTGCTGTTACCATTCCTACTGACTGACCGTCTGTCTGTCTGTCTGTCTGACTGTCTGTCTGTCTGTCTGTCTGTCTGTCTGTCTGTCTGTCTGTCTGTCTGTCTGTCTGTCTGTCTGTCTGTCTGTCTGTCTGTATTTCTAAAGCTCTCTCTTCCACTCCGTCTCTTTCTTCTCTTGTCTCTGGATTGCAATCAATAGTTATTATCTGCAGAGTGAGGCGACAGACACGGGACCCGGCTCTGAGTTGATGGTGCTTTTTCATTAGGGCTGACACTAGTCTAAACAAAGAAGGCCTATTTCCCTGCCACCAGACAAACACGATCCCCGTAATGGCAGCAGATAAAAGAGAAGCGGAAGGGAAAATTGAGTTTCCCATAATCACTAACCCGGGAGCACTTCTCCCCCCGCCCCTCCCAGCAGCCTCGTTTTATGAAGTGACATATTTAGCTTCTCGACTACACAACAAAGAGGGGGGTGTTCATTTGGTATCTCTTCCCATTAATCTGCCAATGTTTAATCATCGGATTCCCCGTGACTCTATCCGTCTATTCGGCGCTCCAACTGTCGATGCACCATTAATCCTACCCTGGGTTTGTACATGTGTACATTATGTATCCCAGAATCAGCTAAGACATCATACTTTTCCATCCATCCATCCATCCATGTATTCTTCCATACAAACATCAATAATCCCTCCATCCTGCCATCCATCATCCATCCATTGTCTCTCCATTCACCGTCCATCCGTCATTCCTCCATCAAGCCATCCTTCCATCCAAGCATAAACCCTCCCTCATTCCAGCCATTCACTATCCATTCACCATCCCTCCATCCATCCCTCCATCCATCTGACCATCCATCCCTCCATTCAGCCATCGACCATCCATCCCCCATCCCTCCATCCATCCATCCCCCATCCCTCCATCCAGCCATTCATCCATCCCTCCATCCAAACATATATCATTCAAGCATTCATTGTTCCTCCATCGATCCATCCTGTCAGCAGGTTGGTGTGTATGTGTGTGTATGCGTGTGTGTGTGTTTGTGTGAGTAAATGCGTGCATGCATGTCTGTGTGTACGTTGGTGCGTATGCATGTTTCTGTATGTGTGTGTTTGTATGTGTTTGTGTGTGAGGGGGGTGAGTTTGTTTTGTTTTGACGCCGGTGTTGTTTCATAAAGTAAATAAATGATGTCTGCGCCGTGGAGTGGAAAGCATAACGAATGGCAGTTGGAGAAAAGGCAATTTAGGGAGAAGTGCGCTGGCTGGCAAAGGAACGGAATGGGTTTTTACTGTGAAGTATAACCAATGCATTACAAAACGCATCACCAGAGCTTTATTGAAAAAGCCAAGTACCCCTCTCTCGTTCTTTCTCACTCGCCTTGCAAAAATGTCTGGCATTACCATGGCCTACATGCTTGGGCCCTGAAAGTCACTTTCAAAACATCATGGGAAAGGTTTGGATTGCAAGGGCAGATATACGTATCGTGCATGATGCTCTAAGTGAAAATCAGTGCATGATGTTAGTGCTTTTCAAGTCGCACCTCGCAAACATGAGTATAGATTGCATTGTTGATAAGTGCCTCAAAATCCAAATGACAAAATATAATTTCAATGATTACACATGTTGTTGGTACTCAACAGTCCCTGTATCAATATATAACTTTAAATACTATCTTATAATTTCTGGATATTTCTGGATAGATTTGTGTGTTTACTTGGTAATTCGGTGATGTAGCATTGGTTCTGGCACTGCATTTTTCCGTTATTCAAATATAATAATGCCTGTCGACCGTTCCTCTAAAACAAAGAGCAGCTTTCACGGTCAAAGACCTCAAAGGGTTTTTAATTCACTGCTTTTTTATGCTCTTTGTTTATTTTGACAAAGTAAACAACATTTAATTACACAAAAATTCAGCTTCATTAAACTAAGGTGTGAACGGCAAAACCCTCAACTATTCAAGTCTCTGTCAATATCATTGCCATGATCAAAAACAATAATTAAACCAATTTGAAAGGTCTGAATTCAATAAAGCTAATGCCATTTGAATGTTTTGCAATAATTGGAACAATAACCCACAGAACATTGAATTAAGATTCCAGAAGACCATCGCACCCGCTTTTAAGTTTCCTATCTTTAAATATTATTTGGTTTTCTTTTGAAAGAAAAAAAACAGACAAAGAACTCTCATTTCTCTTCCCCCTACAAGATATTTAGACATTATGCTAAATTACTATTGGCTTAAGTACCCAATCTTTAAGCAGAATGCAATGTCCAGAAGGGAGTTATTGCAGCTCCCCATCATTTTTAACCTCACGTGGATAAACATATTAAATAAAACCGTTGACACAGACAGGATCGGGTACAGCATCTATCCACAATCCCTTGACATGAATGCATAAAACACATAAATTACAACACATGCAGCAGTAGAACCCCAAAGCCAGGCATCTGTGTGCAGTGCCGCCCATAGAGTTGACTTTTGATTGCCTTGTGTAGTAATTGAAAGTGCTTCACTCTCTTCTTTCTCTTAAAGTGCTATTGAATCCAGTTCAAACGAGTTCCTGGTGTGTTGAGTCCAGTCCGCCCTCACTTGTGGTCAGAGCGCAGTGGTGTGAACTCGTTATGCAGACGGAGGGATGTGTGTGATGGTGCTGTGTGTTGTTTTAGCGCCCATCAGAGGCCGCTCTGCATCGATATAGCATTGAAAGGCCCGCCTGCTGCCTGTCTTGCCCTATAGTTTCACTAACGTAGAATTATTGACTCATAGTGTCTCGGATCTGCAAAAGGGAGTTCTTGCAATCCTTGCAAGTATTTCATTTTTGAAGTAGCCGTTTTCTGAAGGGAATTATACTTTACTTTCATTTGAAAGGAATGGTTAATTGATGCATGACCACAGTCCATGAGGCCAATGAAGATAAACATCTGAATGATGGCATTTAAGATGAACAGAAATTGGTTATATCTGTACACAGATGTAGAAATTCAGATTTCGAAAATGTTACAATCAACATCATGACCCTATAAAAGTAGACATTAATTTTATAAAGCACTATGCTTCGACATGGCTTAAGTTTCAGTCAGTTTCAATTTGCCATTATCGCAATACATCATTTTCTCAGTGGACGTCTGAACAAAAGTTACCACACACCGTGGCTTAGACTGCAATTTTCTCCATACAACTGCATAGCATGGCTCTATTCTGTTTCTTTGTGTGAGCAATGGTGTAATACGTGATAATGCAGCCATGTAAAAGCATTTCCTGCTGCCCAAGGTGATCGAGAAAGACAAAACATGTATTACCTCATTAGCAACTAGAGTGCCTGAGGGGAAACAGCCAATGCGATACACATGTTTTAATACAGGATTTAAATAAACCATGTCCTTGTAGAAAAATCATATTATTAATATGACTACAACAACTGAACACAGATATAGGGGGTGCGGAGGCAGTGAATAGAAAACAAAGATAACCTAACCAAACATCTAGTGGGTAACCTTCTGCCCGACGTAGAGTGAATCTCATTGAGCCAACCAGTTGCCTAATTGCTAAATAAAGCAATGATTTACAAACAGCATAGCGTATATGAATGAATAAGCGAGTACCGGCCATGCTAAAGATTGGTCGCAAAGCCCAAACCAAGTTACAGTAATAGAAAGTTTGAAAAGAGAAAAATGTTACTTTACCGCGTTTCGGAATGCGCTAACAGGATTTGTCAGCGTTTCCCGTTCTGACGATCTGAGGAGGACGTGTTACGTGGGAGTTCTCAGACTGAAGTATCGAAAACATGTACATGTATGTAGGTATCTATGTACTGTATATACTATATGCATATATGAATCTATGTAAGCATGTTTGTATACACACACACACACACACATATATATATATATATATATATATATATATATATATATATATATATATATATATATATATATATATATATATATATATATTTATGGATTTGCAATTATAGTTTGCTTTCAGTTATGTATGCTTGGCATGTGTGTGTGGTGGGCAGAGGCAAGTATGCGTATAAGTGTTTGCATTCATGAGTGTGTGTGTGTTCATGAGTGTGTGTGTGTGTGTGTGTGTATGCATTGGTTTGCAAGCATGTGTGTGTGTGCCCGTGTGTTTGTGTTTGCGTGTCCATGTCTGTGTGTGTGTCTGTGCGGCTGTGTGCGTCTTAGGATGAAAGCAATGGATTTTGTGTGTGTGCAAACGGTTTGTTTACTTTAGCAGAAGATACCCTAGAAGCGGGAATAGGGGGAGGGCGGTAGTAGATAGAGGATAGAGGCGTAATCCCGAGCAGCACTAGCATGTAATGTGATGTGTTTCTAAGGCCGCGCTGATGACCAGATTAGCTCCCGGACCTGGTGTTTGCTGTCCTGCCTGTTTAAAAGAGCGAAAAAGGGGTAATGAAACAGTGCCTCTATCGACCCTTTCAATCGCTGATAAAAACGGCGGCTTTGTGTATATATATTACAAATTAAATATAAATAACAGATATCTTACGTTGGGGAGACGCACAGACTTTAACATGCCGATCGCCCGGTACATGCTGATGACTGCAGAGGGGGACCTGTTTGTGCTATTAATGCACTTGATTTTCCCTGCCAGTACAAATATAAATTCCCAGTATGTAAGTGGTTCAGAATATTTTTTTCCAGTTGGCTGGCTTTCATTTATTGAAAAGTTTAGTAAAATAAAAACAAAAGGTACAATCAGGGGCTGTACTGCTAATCCTGGACTTAGGCCTTTGTTTTTTCCTCTTTTCATCAGGCTTTTCCTCTTCCAATGAAAACGGGCCTTCCTGTACATTCCCTCCTTCCTTTTGTTCTTGTCACAATGTGACAGAAAATTGATCTTTAACATGTAAAAGCCTCTGTCCTTGCCGTCATGGATTATCCTTCAGCCCAGGCTGACATGTGTTCTTTGGAAGGTTCAGAGGGCTGAAAGGGTGACGAGGGAGAAGGGAGGAGGTGTGAGGAGAGAGAGAGGGAGAGAGAGGGAGAGAGAGAGAGAGAGAGAGAGAGAGAGAGAGAGAGAGAGAGAGAGATAGAGAGGGAGAGAGAGAGAAAGTGAGAGAGACTTGCTAGAGAGGATTATCTCAGACGACAACTTTATTTCTCGTCAATGGCTTCATCCATGCAAGAGGCAGAGCTTGGTGAAGGGGGGACTGAGGAGGAATGAGAGAGGGGAAATCAAATATGCATGATGGTTGGTCTTCACATGAAAACACTTCTGAAGGCTGCAGTGCAGGTGTGTTTTTGTTTACTTAAAGCCCCGATCCAATAGTATCCCCTGTGTGTTTACCTTGTCTTTCTAAGCTCAGAAATACACGTGTGCAAACACACACCCGCATGGACATGCACGCACACACGCACACACGCACAAACGCACACACACACACACACACACACACACACATTTACACTGAAGGATGTACACACACACACACACTCACACACGCACACACACACACACACACACACACACACACACATGTAAAAATACATATTAAACGAAAACCTTTCCACTGCACTGTGATAGCACTAAAATATTAGCATTCAGAGAGCATAGAATCTAAATACGAGTGAAAGAGGAATCCCAGAGGGATGGACACAAAACCACTTGTTTAAACTTTCCCTAACACTAAGGAGCAGATTCAATTGTGTATTTTATTAATCAATTAATTATTCACGAACAGGCTTTGGCTATCTCAGTGAGACAGACCTTTTGCAATTGGACCATATCTGATGATTATTCAGTGTGAAAAAGGTTACTTATGGCCTGACTTTCAAGATGCTGCCATTTTGACAACACACTTACAACAAATCTGACCAGATTTTTTGTTTGAAAATTAGTTTAAATATTGCAATCAAGGCAATTGCTATATTTAGTAAGATAGTAAACTCAATCGGAAATGTTGTTCGATAACTAGTGACGTAGAATCAATATCATAGAGGGTCAGGAATGCTGAGTAGATCTATATGATCTATGGAGCAAACTTAAATCTACATAACCTCAGATGAAAAATAGAAAGTACAAATAAATAACATTATTCACTGATGAATGAATTATGATTATTGAAACCCATCGGCATTGTTTTTTTAATTTCCATTATTTGAAAAATGTTTGAGGACAGCTCATCTCTGTCTTTTTTAATGTTTATAGAGAGCTGGTAAACTTGTTCATTTTTTAATTAATTAGACAATTGTTTTCTTTGTTCAGGAGGCTCTCTCTCCAGCCTCATTCAGAATAATATGGAGCTCTACTGAATATATAAGTTTTCTTTATTTTAACCAAAAAACGTATTTCAACAAAAATATATTAGTATAATAATGAATTAACATAAAATAACATTGGCTGCTTCTCTCTGACTTCTGAGGCTCACGCTAAGGATATATCATTCCGCGTTATTTACATCCAGGGCAGCCGGCCCCCTGTAAACGCCCTTTCAATTCAGTTTCAATAATGGTGTTGCATCAACGATTATTCAGCAAATAAGACGTTTTTTCATGCAATAGCATGTTTAACCTGCAGGGGGAGTCATCTGCAATGCAAAACAATGGCCCCGTGGTCCCGGGATTTTGTCCTCCTATAAGGGCCTGACCTTTAGTGCGTCCATACTGTCTGTCAGCAGGTTGGAGCTGTGCTTTGCTAATGAAGCAGTGAGTCGGGCCCCTGTTCTAATTGGCCCCCCACGGAGCCCTGTGGTCCGTGTTCCTCCGTCCTCCAGTTCACACTTTGGGGATGTCGACAAGGTGTAGGTGCTGGGGTGTGACTGTGTCCTTGAGAGGGCATTGGGTTTAAGGAGGAGAAGGAGAAATGCAATGGGATGGTTGTAAGCCATCGTCGGCCATTGAAAGACATTGCTGGGGTGTTCTGGATGGCTCCATCCTTATTGGAGTCACTTTGTCAGTCCTTGACTAAAGATGTAGCCACGATAGCACACGATTTACCTTGCTGTATAAATACTACACCTCATGACATAGACCTACCATTACATATATTAATATAATGAGGTCAAAGTCACATCGTTAGTTAATCATGTGTTTTATATTGACACATTGCAGTGGTTTATAATATTTTCAGGGGTTCATGAATTGTTACACAGAACCATCTGGGAAGTCATCCTTGGAAACTGTTTCAGAAAAGGGCCTTTACAAAAAGACTTGGCGGAGAATTGGATGCAGCATCTGTCTATCACCTTCTATAACATTGAGCACCTAGTCTCCATAAGACGCTGATTGGTCAACCAACACTGTGGTTCAGCCATAAGCGCACAACTTGAAGCCTGGCAAGATTGATTCTAGTGTGATTGGGATCACAAAAATTCCAGCTGCTTAGCAAGGTAAGCCTGCAAGTGGACATTGAAGTAAACACACAACAGTAACTAGGAGCTTTGTGGGGTTCATGACTGAACACTACCTTGGTGAAGTACGCTTCAGTGAGTTCTGCTGGGGATCCAGAGGAGGTGTGTTTCACTGGGAGATCCTGTTGCACAACATGGACTTTCCTATGAAGCAGAATGTACACAAAATGGTACCTCCAATGACCTGCATAGGGCTTCACTGACATGCACCAATGAAGACCCAAAGTCTCCAGAGATGCCATTATCTGGACAGGGGCCTGTCTCTGAGACTGAGGAGGTCGCTGCAGAAGGGAGGCTGGGATTAGGCAAGATGATCAGGGTGACTGAAAGGGGAGTCCATCACTTGTCGTCCCAGGACAACATGTCCTTAAACACAACCCCGCTTTGGGCCTTATTATTCGTATTCACCTCTGATGAAGCAATAGTTGTATTAACTCAAATACAAACATGGTCTGCTGTTATCTAGAAACATGGGGATCATTTACGCTATGCAAACGTCCACCATGTTGAAGCTGTTAGATAATCGGACTAACACAAGGACTGATCCTACCAATATAATAATTGTGCCTTTCGTTTAGATTGTAAGTCATTGTAGGATATTTGTGTTCACAGTAATGACATGACAATGACAGTGTTGGGGGGACATTACATAATGTGCATGATTTCAGCAGAAAGGCACAGTATAGCTTGGATAAATTCAGTGGAATTACATGATTTAATGATAGTTATTATACCAGTGGGTTTGAAAGATATGGCATGAATTCGGACTCAGACATTTGGACAAAAAAAATTGCTGTTGATATATTTAAATAGAGCTTTGGGTCACTGGATCTGAAATGGCTCATTATATTCAACCTCCACTAAACCAGCCACAGCTTGTTGATTGGCCTTGTGGATGGAGGCCTACAGTGACCCTTACCGGGAACCCTGCTATCAGATGGATACTTAACATATGTTAAGTATCCAACTTAACATATGTTTAATTCATGTGTTCGGCATAAACCATTATTGTAAAAACCTTAAAACACCTGCGGAATATTGCTTTAAGTTGGATATAATGTTAATACTGCCCTTATTATAATGTTGTTTTCCCTGTTTGGCATTTGAAAGATGAGGATAAAATGTTCACGGATTATACTAAGGGTATTTACATTAAATGTGGACATTAACATATTTCGTCAAAATACATCTTTTTCTCAATTGCTGGTTACATCCTAGTCGTTGTGGTCCATATTTCTCTGTAGTGTTGACGCTTTAATTGCCATTTGCAAATTGGTTGTCATAAAAATATCAAGGGAATTAATCAAGCAGAATGTTGGCTGAAACGCTATGCTCAAATACAGGCTAAAGAACGGTAATCAAATGATGGCATATGCAGTAATATTGCTAATCTGCAACATGTTTCTGTTCATGTATTCACATTCTACTTCCAAATTGCCCTATGAACTACAAACAAGCGATTGCACTCGTGTTTTCGTATTTTTCATATTTTTGCAAAGAATGACCGAATGATACATGGTCTTAAATCATTCATAATAACAAACACTTTGATAGTGTACCATACCTGTTTGAACCAAATCCCCCTCCCCCTCGGCTCATTGATTCTCTAAGGAGATGGGAGCTCTGCAGCTATGGATGCAGCCTCTCCCCGGTGCCCACACAGCAGCAATGTTCTCCTCTGCACTGACGATAGCGTCATCCATTTCCTCCAACCAGGCCCTAGCCACCACCTCTCATACTAAATAATTCTCATTTCTTTACATTCAAAGGCCAAAAACATTCTCCCAACTCTTGCAGACATTACACTGATGTTTCTCCCCAGTTAAAATGTGCCAATAGGCTTTAGATTAGTATTTGGCATTTTTTTTTGTAGAAGCAGCAAAAGTTGACTAAACCTCACTACTAGAGCATTGCCAACTATAAAGCTTATTAGTGGAGGAGCCCGCCGAGAGCGGAATTGGCAGCTCTGAGGTGGCAGGTGTGTGTGTGTGTGTGTGTGTGTGTGTGTGTGTGTGTGTGTGTGTATGTGTGTGTGTGTGTGTGTGTGTGTGTGTGTGTGTGTGTGTGTGTGTGTGTGTGTGTGCGTTGGGGGGCGTGTGCTTGAATTGAGGTGTGTTTCGTGTTTCGTCTTACTTTGATTAAGACGGTGGTGGTGATGGGGATGGTGATCGAGAAAGTGAATGTGTGTGTGTGTGTGTGTTGGGGGGAGGGCTTTGTCTGTGTGTGGTGGTGGTGGTGGTGGTGGTGGTGGTGTTGGTGGTGGTGGTGGTGGGGGGTATTACAGAAATAGAGCGGCTTTTAGAACGCTGCTATACTTTCGTCCTAATCAGATGGAGCTCCAATTCTCCTCTGCCAAAAAATACAGACACACACGCATGCGCACACACACACAAACACGCACACTTACAAAGACATAAAAACACACAAACATACACACACACACACTTACCCACACTTACCCACACACACACACACAAGCACACACACGCACACTTAGAAACACACACACACACACACACACACACACACACACACACACACACACACACACACACACACACACACACACACACACACAACAGAAAGCGTAATGAAGAGAAAGGTGCCGCCATGCCAGCAAATAGAAAAACAAGAACAACTTCCTATTGCAGCAGCAGGGAGCAGGGAGGGTAGGAGAGGCGGGGAGAGGCTAGTGCTCATGTTTCCCCTCAGTGTAGAACAAATATAAATATTGTTATTTGATTTATTCCGGGGGCGAGATGTCTCCATGCCTAGCAAGATGTCCGTCTTGGATCCGCGTTTGTTTTTCCTCCACCGTGTCATCCAGCAGTCCCAGTCCCCGACCCGCCTCACGGTGTGAAGGCTGTGACCTCGATGAGAGAGGAGCAGTCCCAACGACCCCTGCAGGTGCAAAGAGCCCCCACACAAAACCGCTAGGGCTAATGCTAGGGCTACCTCTTCTGCTAGTGCTGCTGCTCTCCTGGCCTGAGCAGAGACAGGTGCCTTCTTAAGGGGGTAGGTGAGATAACACAAAAGAAATATGGAGCCAAGGGAGAGAGAGAGAGAGAGAGAGAGAGAGAGAGAGAGTGAGAGAGAGAGAGAGAGAGAGAAAAAATAATAGAGAGAGTGAGAGATTGAGCGAGAGATGACGAGAGACACAAAGCTAACAAGAGACACGGCGATAACAAGAGATTGAGATCGTGAGGGAACAAGACGGACGCAGTGAGACAGAAAGACGGTGGGAGAGAGAGAGCGAGAGAGAGAGAGCGAGCGAGGGAGACAGAAAGAGAGAGAGAGAGAGAGAGAGAGAGAGAGAGAGAGAGAGAGGGAGTGAGTTAGAGAGAGAGAGAGAGAGAGAGAGAGAGAGAGAGAGAGAGAGAGAGAGCAAGTGAGGGAGAGAGAGAGAGAGAGAGAGCGAGGGAGAGCGAGAGAGAGCGGCACCCGGAGACACTGTAATTTGCCGGGGCCTGAGCCTGCTGAGTGGAGTCAGAGTAGTGCCTCTGCAGGGCCAGAGAGTACACTAACAGCACATGATGAGCAAGCATAGCTGCTGTGGAGTGTTGAGTCGCAGGCGCAGGAAAATTACCCAGTGTAAACACCACTTTGGGATGCCTTTTGTGTGTGTGGGTGCGTGTGCGACGTGCGTGTGTGTACGTGTGCGTGTGATGGAAGAATGCTCTTGAAAAAAAAGCTTGATGTGTTTGGTTTTTCTATACACTGACCCCTGCGACAACCCAAATGGGGGGCGCCTTTGTAGTAGAATTGTGCGTGCGAGAGAAAGATAGATGTTTTTTGGTTGTTATTCGCCACCAGATTTAGAAGAGCTCGGGAAATGAGCCGCATGCACTAAGAGGTGTTGTTGATGAGCAAGGCAAAGGACAGACTTTCTATTCATCTGTAATGCATTTGCAATGCAAAACTTACAAGCAACATAACCAGCGGACCTTCCTCAGAACTCTCCTCCCTCTCTCCCTCCGTTAGCCTTTCGCCCTCTGAAGGCTACTGTGTGTTTCATAGAGGGGGAGGGGGGGCCCGTGGCAGCGGTCCGTTTACCATACTGTGAATATAATTAACTTCAAGGCCTGCCAGTATTTACTGGCAAGGGCGGCTGCCTCTCTCCCTGCTCCTCAAACAGCTTTCCATCTGTTTGATTGGATTGTGGGCCCCGGGAGCTCTGCAGACAAGATGGGTGCTGCGGGAGAAGGCCTGGGCCCCCGTGTCCTCCCAACGCGGCTCCTCTCTCTGCCTTTAATACCCTGCCACCTAGCCTGGGGCCCGCCGTCACACTCGCCCATAAGGACATCATGGGGATGCGTGCGTGTGTGTGTTTGGATTTTGCGTGTTTGGGTTTGTGTTTGGGTTTGTGTGCGTTTGAGTTTGTGGGTTTGTGGGAAGGGTATGTGTGCATATGTGTTTGTGTGTGTGTGTGTGCGTGTGTGTGTGTGCGTGTGTGCGTGTGTGTGTGTGTGTGTGTGTTGGGGTGTATTTTTATATGTGTGTTGGTATTTGTGTTAGTTTGCATGCATGCTGTGTGTTGGCATGTGTTTGTTCACCTTTTGGGGTGTGTTCACGTTTGGGGTGTGTGTGTGTGTGTGTCTGTGTGTGTGTTTATTTGTGGGTGCTTGTAGGCGTGTTTGGGGGGAGGTATTTTAATGTATGTGTTTGGATGTGGGGTTGTTTGTGGGGCTGTGTTTGCTTGAGTGCACTTGTGTGTTTGTGGGATATCTGGTGTGTGTCTGTCGGTTTTTTGTGTGTGTGCTGTGTGTGATACAGTGTGTGTGATACCATGTGTGTGTGTTCTAGAGAGGGTTGACATGTCTGTTTGCATATGGGAACATTGAGGCTGGTTTGGCCTCTGTGGAAGAGTATCTGAGTGTTTGGTTGCATAATAAGAATATTCTGTATCTTTAACACCGGAGAAACAGATGTTGAGCCATGACAGCAGGGCATAAACTGTTTACAGTTCGCTCAGATGAATATAATGTGGGGTCGAGGAGATTTGTTGACTCAAGCAGGGAGATTAAAAAACATTTATATTCCGTTCTTCCACTTTGGCTGGCCAGAGAGCGTTTTGAAGTGCTCCAGACAGGCCCTATATCTTAAAGGACTCATTGCTTTTAGCCAACTGGTGGACGAGCTCCAGAGATGCCTCGCTATGGCTGCTGCTGGCGGACGAGATATTTCTCCAAAGAACTGGTGATCTAACTTTCTACTCGCGCTGTTGTTGAATCAGGCAAGAAAGGATTTGAAGAACGCTGATGAAAGGATTTATATATTTTCCACAACCATAAAAAAAGCTAACATTCTTAAATCAGAAGTTGGAAGTTATTTATAGCCAACTTCAAACAATCTTTTTATCCAAGGCCAAAATTTGCTTTTGATGTTTTTTCAATATCGCAAACATTGTGTTGTATTTCCTTCTAAATAAGCGGGAAACATCTTGGTCATTGTTCCATCTGCTGTGACACTGTTACCTCTTGTACAAAAGAACAGCCTTTGTTTCTTTTAGGACTCAGTTGGTACAGGAAACAGGACAGCTTGTGCGTCACGCTTTCGTCTCCGCATGGTGGCTACAGACTAATTCTGAAACAGCGAGCAAAACGTGTACCCTATCTTTCTCTCCCTCCTCCCTCTCTACACACACATACACCCTGACACACGTTCATAAGTACAGACCATCACACACCACCATTCCTCTGCCCTCAAAAACAAACACCCCAGTTGAGGTGGAGCATGAGTGAACTTCAGTAATACCCACTGATTACAGCAGTGGTGGTTAGGCATGTGTGCGTTTGCGTGCATGTGTGTGTGTATGTGTGTGTGTGTGTGTGTATGTGTGTGTGTGTGTGGGAGAGACAGTAGCAGCCGCCCGGTGGGAGTGCTGTGGAAGCGGGACCACAGGGTACAGACTGAGTGAAGACAATGACAGGTGTGATTAGGTTGGCTTGAAGTGAGGCTCCTACGCCCTAGCCAGGCTGGGGGGTCCGGGGTGAGGGGGCTCCCTGGGATAGAGGTGGAGGTAGCAGGGAGGTGAGCTGTGAGTGGAGACACTAATCCGACTACAGCCGTTCAGAGCTGAGATGAGGTGGAGCACAGCGGGGGGGGGGGGGGGGGCGCTACCTCATGTGTGTACACCAGGGAGGAGATGGGATTGTGGGATAGGCGACTTTGAGAAAAGATAAGAAAATAAATAAAGTATAACCCGTATCTGGAACAAAATGGTGTGGCCGTGTTTGTGTGCGCATATGTGCGTGTGTGTGGGTGTATGTGTGTGTGTGTGTGTTTGTGTGTGTGTGTGTGTGTGTGTGTGAGAGAGTAGGGGTTACCTGGTTGCCATCAAAGACAACATGATGTGTTTGATGGATTATCAGGGAGGTTTTCTATTTTCTTTTTTATTTCTTTGGTTCTCTAACCTTATGAACCAAGCACAAATGCACATGAAAACACACACACACACACACACATGCACACACGCACACACGCACGCACACAAACACACAACCACACAAACCATTTGCCTTTCTTCCAGCCCGCCTCACGTGAAGAAGAACGTGTCGTGTGAAAGGATTCCTCGAAAGACAGAGGAGACCAGCGCACAAGCCTCTACACCTCACCAAACACCGCCCAGAGAGAGAGAAACAGAGAGACAGAGAGAGAGAGAGCGAGAGAGAGACAGAGAGAGACAGAGACAGAGAGAGAGAGACACACACAGACAGAGAGAGAGAGAGAGAGAGAGAGAGAGAGAGAGAGAGAGAGAGAGAGAGACAGAGACAGAGACAGAGACAGAGACAGAGAGAGAGAATGTCCCACATTGTCAAAGAGAAAAACCGAAAGACAGAAGAATCCATATCAAACTCAGGGCACCACAGCACCGTTTGCGGTCCACAACGCTTCTGCACAGATCACATTCTTCTCTGCAGCCGTCTCCTCAAGCCAGAGCACATCTGCAGCCTCTTGGCTAAATCTGCCCTTTAATTACACAAGTCGATTTCTTTGTGGAGTTCGATTTAATTTTAAAGGAATGAAAAATGATGACCGCTGCAGTGCGGGAAAGCCACAGAAAGAATACCCAATAGAGGGCACTCTTAATCCTCAGCCTCAATGTCTCTCTGTTTCCTATACCATCCAATTATTCACGTCCCTACTCCCTCCAGTAATTGTCATCTATTCCCCTTTTTCTCCCTTTTATCATTTGTCCTTTATCCCTCCCTCCTTCTCCTCCCTTTTCTGCTTGACATTGTTTTCCCCCCTTTCTCCTTCATCCTCTGGATTCTCGTCTTCTCCGGGCCTCTTCCTCCACTCTACGCTCTATGGGGGAGCTCCCCTCCTCCTCCTCTCCATCTTCTCTCTACTTCTTCTCTTCTGAAAAGCACTCCATCTGTCTGGATGCATTGATCGCCTCACCCCGGGGAGTGCGTCCATGCTAACTCCGTATGCAACATTCATCCAGAGCAAAAAAAAACTTTTTGTGAGATCTGAGACTCAAAGCGTTGACTTTCTGAAAATGTTTCCATCGGCCCCTGCTTTGTTTCATTCATCCAATCTTATCTATTACAGCTCTCTGCCTCGTGGCTGTATTCTTTTGTTTTGTTTTTGTGTGCATTTATGCAGTTCTATTCTTCCCCCCACCCTAGTTCCTCTTTATTTATGCCTGTAGTATTATACTGTTTCCTGATGCAAAGCGCTTCGGCTCTAACTCGCTATGCAAATAACTAGGCCTAGGCTGCTGGCCTACTGGAGGATGGGAGCGGAGAAAGGCGTGAGATCCTGGAGCCTCGGTTCATTTCTCATGTGCTGGAGATCGAAAATAAATCTATGAAATGAATGCATTGCGGTGAACTCTGTGCCTATGTATAGTCCTAAAAAGGTTTCTTCTCCTTGTGTATTTCACGATAATAGATGTTATATTCTGACTTTCCACAGATCTGGGTTAACCACAGGGTGAAATACTACATGAGTGTGGGCTAATAATAACACGGATGCACTGGATGATGTACTAATCACATCCATGGGATATTGGTATAACATCATATTTTCATCATTCTGCGTCCGCCTCCTGCTTTCGCTCACACATCAATATCACGTTCTGTAAGTGATATGCCGAATGCCCACATGTGTAATCAATGGCGGTGCTGTGATACGAGCGGAGAACGTGGCGGTATCACATGAAGGGATTTATTTCAATGGTTGATTATCATCACACAATATGTGGACTAATTTTCAGCCACAGTGGCTTCTCACAAATGCCCCCTTATTTGAGGTTTTCATTTAAATATTTCAGTAAAATATTAATGTGAGCTTGGTCTAGTAAACCTCCTTTGTCTTGAATAGATGTTTGCAATTATATTAAAGTATTCTTGAGAGTATTGTATAGCATAGTAGTATATTATGGTAGTATTGTATAGTTTTATAGTATTGTAGTAGTATAGTATATTATTAAAGTATCTATATAGTATATGGTATTGTATAATTGTATAGTATAGTATAATAGTATAGTAAAGTAGTATTGTAGTAAAATTGTCATGATCCGCCCCTGGTTTTCCCATTCACCTGCCTGCCACCCTGATCACTCCCAATTAATCCAACCACCTTCACCTGTGTTTCCCCTATATCAGTCCTTTCCTCCCAAACATTCCCTGCCAGATTGTCTCTTGTGTTTCACAGTGCTTTCCCGCGATTCGAATCCTGACCTACCACCTATCCTGCCTGCTCTCTGATCCTCGCCTGTCTGACTATCCTGCCTGCTCCTGACTCCCGCCTGTCTGACTATTCTGCCGGTTCCTGATCCCCGCCTGTTCGACTATCCTGCCTGCTCCTGATCCCCGCCTGTCTGACTATCCTGCCTGCTCCTGATCTCCGCCTGTCTGACTATTCTGCCTGCTGATCCTGAATCTGAATAAACGATTGACACTGTTCCACGCTCTTCACCAGTCTGTGCACTTGGGTTCAGTCAAACGCTCACGTTACAGAAACAATCTGGCCTTATTGAAGACCTCTCTGAGGTCATGGTAAATGGCAGGGACCCCGGAGACGTCCGAGGCTGGAGCAGGAGTGAGAGCAACAGGATTCGGTGAAGAGATCCTGAGACATGATTGCTGACAGGTGACTCCCCATTCTCGGATGGAGCAGGTGGACCAGTCGATGTTGGGGTTGTGTCTGCGAAGCCAGGAGTGACCCAAGATGACTGGCTGGTTGGGTGTGGGCAGGAGCATGAACTGAATGGTCTCCCTGTGGCCTCCAGGCAGGAGCATGTACACAGGACTTGTCCGGGAAGTTACCCTCCCCAGCACGTGTCCATCTAGGGCTCTGGCGGAGATCGGCACTGGCATTCTCTCTGGATGGAGTCCCAGCCGAAGAGCGAGGGACCGATCCATGATGCTCTCGTCTGCCCCTGAATCGACAAGTGCGGTTATGCACTTGTGAGTGCATAACCGCTTCCCTTCTCAGGGAAGCGGTTGGGGTCTGCGGCAGGAAGGCAGAGGTTGCCGGGAACAATGGGCGAACAGGGCTGCGTGGCGGAACCTCAGAACACCTCTCCCTCCTGCGAGCCTGGATTCGGAGGTCGAGGCGGGTAGCAAGCTCGATCAGAGCTTCCAGTGATGATGGCGGGTCGTAAGCAACCAGCTCATCCTTGATGTACCCAGCCAGTCCTTGTAGGAAGACCTCACGGGGAGCGGCCGGGTTCCAATCACAACTGGGGGCCCTGGTGCGGAAGTCGATGGCGTAGTCCGAAACTGAACGACGTCCCTGGGACAGGGCTAACAACTCCCGCCCGGCCTCGGCTCCCAGAGAACCGGTTCCGAAGACTCTCCTGAGCTCTTCGGCAAAGGAGTGGAAGGAGCGGCAGGCGGAGGTACCTCTCTGCCATTCAGCGGTGCCCCAAAGACGCGCCCGTCCAGAGAGATGATTTACGGCGTAAGCCACCCGGGCTTCTTCGGAGGCGAAAGTGAGTGGCTGAAGGGAGAAGAGAATTGTGCAATTGCACAGGAAGGCGTTGCAGGTGGTAGGATCACCATCGTAGCGTTCGGGGACTCCTACACTAGGCTCACGGAGTAGAGGAGCCGGAGTCTCGGTCGCCGCTGGGGCAGGAGGTGAAGCGGTGGCGCCGGTCTGGACGTTCGCCAATTCCTGGCGGATTCGCATCAGGTCTTGCTGTCCCTGAGCCGTGACATCCATCATCTGCTGTAGCGCGCTCTCCATCCGGGAGATGTGGTCGTCCATCTGGGCTGGGTCCATTGTTGGCCAGAGCGGAGAAGTGCGAGTTCCATGCTCCCTCTGTCACCTTCCTAGGGTATATTATTGCTAAGGACAGTCTTCAGATGGATCCGGCCAAGGTCTCTACATCCTGGGCTACCCCGGAGACACGCAAGCAGCTGCAGCGTTTCCTGGGGTTCGCCAACTTTTATCGGCGTTTCATCCGAGGGTTCAGCTCCATCGCCTCCCTTAATCTGCCAGTCCCCAGTTCCTGTCCCCCTGACCGCCTGTTCGTTCCAGCCTCCCTCCGCTCCGACGTGCTTCAGTTGGGTCACGCTTCCCGACTCACCTGCCATCCCGGCATCCAGTGGACCCAGGACTTCCTGAGACGGCGCTTCTGGTGGTCGTCACTGGAGGAGGATGTCCGGGGCTTCATCAACGCATGCCCCGTGTGTAACCAGAGTAAGACCTCTCGCCGCCCCCCCTGCCGGCTTCCTGCACCCCCTGCCCATTCCCCATTGTCCCTGGTCGCACATCTCTCTGGACTTCGTGACCGGTCTTCCCACGTCCAAGGGCCACACTGTCGTCCTCACCCTTGTGGATCGGTTTAGTAAGCTGGCCCATTTCATCCCCCTTACTAAACTCCCCTCTGCCAGAGAGACTGCGGACTTGCTCCTCCACCACGTCTTCCGCCTCCATGGGTTACCCACCGATGTCGTCTCTGACCGGGGGCCCCAGTTCACCTCGGCCTTCTGGAGGGAGTTCTGCAGCCTAGTCGGGGCTACCGTCAGTCTATCTTCCGGCTTCTATCCCCAGTCAAATGGACAGACCGAGAGGGTTAATCAGGACCTGGAGACCACCCTTCCATGCCTGGTGAACCGTAACCCGGCCTCCTGGTCTGACCAACTGGTATGGGTAGAATATGCGCATAACACCCTCACCTGTTCATCCACCGGTCTCTCTCCTTTTCAGTGCGCCTACGGGTACCTGCCACCCCTATTCCCCGACCTGGAGAAGGAGTCTTCCTGCCCCTCAGCCCAAGCCCTGATCCGTCGTTGTCGACGCACCTGGACCCGGGCGCGCACTGCTCTCTCCAAGGCTGCAGATCGCCACGCTTCTGCTGCCAACAAGCACCGCACGCCGGCTCCTGCCTACCGACTTGGCCAGAAGGTCTGCCTCTCCACCCGTGACCAACCTCTCAAGGTGGAGAATCGCAAGCTGGCTCCCAAGTTCATTGGACCATTCCCCATAATCCGCTTCATAAACCCTGTGGCGGTACGCCTTCAGCTCCCTCGTTCCATGAGGATCCATCCCACCTTCCATGTCTCCAAGGTCAAACCTGTCCAGGAGAGCCCTCTGGCTCCTCCCGTTCCGCCCCCTCCTCCCCCTCAGCTCGTCGACGGGGGTCCGGTGTTCACCGTCCGGCGTCTCCTCCGCTCCCGCCGCCGTGGACGTGGGGTCCAGTATCTGGTGGACTGGGAGGGGTACGGTCCGGAGGAGCGCTCCTGGATCCCAGCTCGCTTCATCATGGATCCCCGCCTTATCTCTGACTTCCACCGATCCCGGCCTGACCAACCTGCCCCGTCCTCCCGCCCGCCCGCTACAGTTCCACCGGTGAGTGGTTCCTCTGACCTGCCGGGGAGAAGGAACTCCGATGTCGCGTCCTCCTCCTCTTCGGAGGGCGCAATCTCTGAGGCCTCGGAGGAATTCTAACCCTCCTCCGGGCCCCCTCCACCCTCCCTGTTCGATTTAGGACGTCTGGAGCCGTCCCTTGCCGGGGGGGGTACTATCATGATCCGCCCCTGGTTTTCCCATTCACCTGCCTGCCACCCTGATCACTCCCAATTAACCCAACCACCTTCACCTGTGTTTCCCCTATATCAGTCCTTTCCTCCCAAACATTCCCTGCCAGATTGTCTCTTGTGTTTCACAGTGCTTTCCCGCGATTCGAATCCTGACCTACCACCTATCCTGCCTGCTCTCTGATCCCCGCCTGTCTGACTATCCTGCCTGCTCCTGATCCCCACCTGTCTGACTATTCTGCCTGCCGATCCTGAATCCGAATAAACGATTGACACTGTTCCACGCTCTTCGCCAGTCTGTGCACTTGGGTTCAGCCAAACGCTCACGTTACAATAATATAGTAAAGTAGTATAGCATAGTAAATTGGTATGATAGTATAGTATAATATAACATAGTATAGTATATCAGAGTATAGTATGGTATTCGTATGAAATAGTATAGCAGTATAGTATGATAGGGGAAAGGATGTTCTCGAGGGTTAAATAGAGAAATACATTAAAATAAGGATTAGGAATGATGTGCACATCAGTCTGTCCTATGAGGGTCAGTTGGAATCCAGTGGCTTTCAACTACTGTTTTTTTCTTAAGTCAATGTGCGATAAAACAAAAAACACTTAACTGTAATTAACCAGAACTCTTCTTAATGTTTTACTGAGCATTAAGCAGGAAAAAATAAAACACTTTGTGGGAGAGATGTTAAGAACCAAGTTAGCACGAACAATTAGCGTAGCCTACCATTTCACTCTGACTCTGGCTTTGAGGAAGCCCACGTAACTCTCTTTATACGATCAAATGTTTCATGAGACTTTCCCTTTACAGATCTATTCGGATCATAGTAAACCTTCAAGAATACACGAGTGCTCTTGGTGCAGGTCTCTATCACTCAAAGCAAGCATCAATAAGTAACATTCATGATTTTGGATCAAATCAAAGGCTTTTCATTGAAACAACCATACTCTTAGGTTAGATTTTTACTCCAAAAATGGCAGTAAAAACAGCATGGTAAATGACTGTATCCATATTAAGGGCCATTGAAGAAAACTCAAACTTTATACATGGCTATAAAGTGCCTCTGGCAAACCCTCAGGCCCTTCCTAAAGCAAATGCAAGCTCAGTTATATGTTTGGAGGCTATGAATATACATTACAGCAGCAGTATGAGACATATTTATAAAGAAGAAACATTCAGCATCTACTTTATTCTGCCGTATGGTCTCTTAACCCCGTTTTTTGGTTGCACATTGGTCTTGATTTCCAGGTGTGTGTGTCTCTCTCCCTCCCTCCCTCCCTCCCTCCCACTTTTTCTCTTTCTCTCTGTCTCTCTCTTTCTCTCTCTCTCTCTCTCTCTCCCCTTGCCATCCTCCCGAAGGGAAGGAAATCCATTTTGAAGTGCTCTTTTATTTCTCCTCTAATGAGCCGATAGCCAGCGGCCAATCACACGTCTCCCGCTGTGTCTTTAGTCCGTATGGGTAGTCTTCCTCTTTCAAACGGACCAACTCATCCCACACCCACACCCCCACCAGTGCCCCTGCAGTGCTGGGGTTACCACTGGGCTCTGTGCCCCCGCACACACCCCAGCTCTGATCCTGGAACACACCGGGTGCCAGCATGGCGCTGGAGACCTGCTCTTCAAAAAGGATGGGAAAAAGTCACGACCAAGGAGCCGGTTCACCTTCTTGGGAACATGACGCATGTTTTTAAAATGGGTCCCACGTTATGCGTCGGAGCCTCTCCCACCTTCCCTTCATGAAGTGTTAATTGACACCTCACAGCGTGAGCAACAAAAGGATTCATCTCTCTCTCTTGGCTCTTTGCTCTCTCGCTCTTCAGCGCGCCCTCCTCACTCGCTCTGCTGGAACACATTGAGATTCAGGCTGATGCCGCGGCTGCAAAATGCTGAAGATGAGCTTTGCACAGAGCTCTCACGAACAACGCTTAGGTGTGGAGAAAACGAGAGAGTGCTGAAGGAGGAGGAAGAAAAAGAACACTCTGATCGTTCTGGAATGGTTTCAAGAAGGTCTAAATGTAACTGACAGGTCTGCGATGGTAGCCTGTATGTGCTGCGGAAACCTACCATCTGTCAAAGGATCCGGCTTAAAAAGAGAGGAAGTTGGGCTCCTTATGTTTACAGTGAATGCAGTAGCATGTCATGTGCATGCAAGTTAGTAGGAAGCTATCTTTATAATTAGCTTGAACAGTGACACGGGAAAGGTCTAAAATAGGGAAATGGTGTAACAGGCATATCTGCCTCCTCCAATTATTCCATAAATCTAGACCATGTTTTTGTCTATCCGGAACATTCTACCAGCTGAAGGTTAGAACCTAATTAGGCCTTAGTGTCTTCTTCAGTCTGGAATCTGAATCACCCAGCTACAATACTTAACATCAACGCACTCCTAAAGTAAAGCCGAAGCCACATAATATAAGCCACTGGTGGTTCTCGAGTGTGTGTCTTTAAAGTGTTACTACGAAAAGAAAAACAACTAGAATCAACATAGACTTGAGGTTTTTTAAGTATGCTTTGTCCGAGTGAATCTGTTTCCATGGTTCTTATGACAGATCAGCTCGCAAACGCAAGCTAATCTGGACATTAGTCGAACCCAGGCGTGTTCCTATTACGAGCTTGGCTCGTAGCAGTACAAAGGCGTAATTAGCAAAGGGCAGCTTTTCAATCAATGGGTGTCCTTGGCCTTGACTGCTGCTGCTGCAAAAAAAAAAAAAAGGTGAGAGAATTGCTGTGGTATGATCTCAGTTCATCATCTCAGAGGTGCAGAGAAAGGGGAATATCGATTCAGTCCTGCTGTTTTCCTATAATGTCTGACAGAGCCTCCTGCCCTCTTCACCACGCAGGTTCAAGGGAAAGGCCAGCTTGTGTTGGCTCCCTGCTTGGTCATTCATGTGACGCTTAGAAGGCTCCCCTATATGAACTGGTAGGAATCTGTTCATATAAATTAACTTATGTTATTCACAGTTTCTATTATAATTCTAAGCGTGATGCATGATAAGTCATCAGTTTCAATGACTCACTCAAAAGTTTCCATTATCATGAAATAATCTATCTATTTTCAAGATGGATTATTGTATAGTATCAGCGACATATATCTTAACTCTGGCTTGAAGCCTTGAATTTTACACCAAGTATCTCCAGTATATAAACTGCTCAGGGGTCATGGGATTTACCAAAGTTTAGTCGGAAATACAATTGTTTACAAGTTGTCACATATAATCAAAAAACTACGCAAGCAAAACTTCTTCAACAAAAACTTGAGCCAAATAAACAAGACATTCCTAATCTGCAAACTAATTGTTGATTAATTATATCGTAAATCACTGTGAAGATGACAGCTAGTCTTAATTACAGATGTCACGCTTGGGCTAGCCATTCCATCAGCCTTTATTGTCCCTGGAAATCACACAGTGTAAAATCATCTGCTTTTAATTAATGTCATAGAGTCACAGGTCACAGTAAAATATAGGCCTATAGGCCTATAATTACACATTTTGCTTGCCTATCTGTTTAGTATGATAGCATATTCACCTCACCAGCCTATGCTCCGGATCATACCTAATTTAAGTATGAAAGTTAAATGTTGACTTATCATGTGAACGTTTAGACACAATAAAGGTAATAAACCAATTGTTGTCGTAGTTTACTGCCACGAGTCTTTAGCTATCCAATAAGGAATACATTTAAAAAAGTCAGTGAAATCAAAGTGCTTGTTATTCTACCATCTACTGTCTGCTCTAATAAAAGAGCTCACTTGAGGGTAAGTTGTTGACAAAGGTGATTATGACAAAGTAATTTTGTCAGTATTACTTACAAATTTACATTATTCATTTTATGTATCCCCAAACTACCCCAGGTATCCTTTCTTAACGTTCTCTGAACTGAATCCTGTCGTAAATTGAACTACTGTCGCTTCAGCAGTTTATAGGATAAGAGAAGCATAATCCTGTTGTGTTAGTTCTCTCCTTATGAAACAACCAAAAGACCAGGAAACATTTCTTCTTATGCTGTTTGTTGTTGGCTGGCTTGTGTTGCTTTCTGAAAAGTCCAATGTAGCAGTAGTGCCCAAAACATGTCGGACATGTTGTTTGTTTACCAATTAAAACCGGTTTGAGATAAGGCTGGTTAATCAATTAAACAAAGAATGCTTATGACGAAACAGCGAAACAAAAACAATGACCCATTCCCAGAATCAGACAAAAACAACAATGTCAAGAGTTGACCCATGGAAGGAGCTAGATGACTAGAGGATGAGAATGAGCATTACACTGTTTCGCTCTATTTTATCCGCAGCATGAACCTGAGATTATCATATCAGATTAGAAAGCATAAAACCTTGCATATGATTCATACATTTCCTGAGTTTCAAAGAGGACCTCATGTTTTTCCCCTCCCACTGCTGCATAATAACCAGACGAGGCGCGCAGGACTTGAAAGCAGGTGAGTGTGCTTCAGGCACAATTGTGTGTCTAGCCGTAGCTACAGGGGCCCCACCATGTCCTTCTCTGGGGGGGGGCGGCTACCCAATTAGATATAGCCGGTGCAGCACACAAAAAGTCTGCCTTCTGTTGTTGTTTTTATGATGTTCTTTCAGTCTCTTTTTCCAATCAATGCATATTCCCATTGTGTTTGTATGCTGGGTAGAGACAGCTTTTTAGCATGATATTTGAATGTCTCTTTAGATGAGCCCTTTCAGATGGACCACAGGCATGGCAGGCATGGGAAAAGAACAAGAGACCAGAACAAGGGACCAGAACAAACAGCAGATGGTGTTAAGATGTGGTGTTCACATCGGTGGGTATCAGCTATTTTTCTCATTCATTCATAAATGCAGAGGACGGTCATTTCACGATGATGATGATGATGATGATGGATGATGATGATGAGGAGGGGATAGGTCGAGGAACATTGGAGACCTGTTTTTTGCGCTGCACACCTAGACATCATTCAGAAAAGAAAAAAGAGATGAGGCTAACCCAGCCCCAACAGCCCCCAGAACAGCCCCACAGTGGGTCAAAATGAAAACGCTACATCACAGACAATCTAGAGAGGGATGGACGTTGCCAAACCACTGCCGCCCTAACCATTTGCCTTGCAGGGCCTTAATGGAAGAGATCAATCTTCATATGCCCTTAGGATGATCAAAATAGGTCAGTTGTAAAGCTATAAATTAGGGGGTGTGAGTTCATCCGAGAAGGGTGTCACATGGAATTGAACTGAGGAGACAAAGGGATAGATTGCACCCTAATTAGCTAGACTGAAAAACACACAAATCAAGTCATTAGCAAGGTAATGGAAAGGGGGTGTCAACAGACCAGTATCCAGCATCTCGCGGTGATTTGTATGTTCTTTGCCCAGTTTGCTATCCTGCAAACCCCAGAAAATATCACCATCAATCAGGTTTCTGCCCATTATTAACTGATGAAGTATATTACCACAAAGTCACAATTATACTGTTATGCTTCATAAATCTAAATCTTAATAAGATAAGACAGAAAGCTTTTGTCCCTTCACACACACATCTATGAAGGGAAGTTCAGGTGTAAATGCAGCCATAGGGCACAGAACAGTACAGATAAAGACAAATAACACAAAATAAATACAGAATAACTGAACAACTATATCCTGTATAACTCTATATCCCCTAATGTTAGTGGCCCCTAACTGTTAACGATCCATTAACAGTTTGTGTTGGGCCTTGGACCTTGAGCGATGGATCCAGGCAGGACTAGTTAACTATCTGACCAGTTTGCCATATTGCCTCTAGAAGTGCTTCGTCTTTTCAGCCATTATAGTGACGAAGGGCCGAGAGGAGAGGTTCATCCTTTGACCCGATGGAGGTCAGCTCTAAGACACCCAGTGCCTTCCACCTGCTCGGCCCCCTGATGTCTAATCAATACATTATCTGTGGTCGGCTCTGCACACTACCAATCGCCCATGCATCACTCACCAGACTGCCTCTATCATTCCAGGAATCCACGGGCTGTCGTCTGCATCCTAAACACGCCGGCGCCATGCCAGCCAAGACAGCTAGAGGATCACCTCTCACTCCACCACCTTCTATTACTCAAGGGGCATCTGTGGCCCTGGGTGCATCACAGATGATCCGCCTGTGACGCGCTCTGGTTGTAAACTGTGGGGGATTTGCAAAATATACCCAACTGAAAGTTTTGATGTTCAAAACATATCTGTTCCATCCTTACTCAATTCATGATGTATTATTCATTGAGGGATGTATATTGGTATCATTTTTAGTTTAATGTAATATGCCTCGGTCCCTCAGGAATACGAATCTTCCCTGAGCTTTGCATGCGTCTCCTCTGTATCCTTTTGAAAGGAAGCAATAACAGAAGGTGCACAGGTGAAGGGTAAAGCGTGTGTGTGTGAAGCACTTATGTCCGCGCTTTGCTTGAGTTATTAAAGCTTTTATTTTTTCATTTCCCCTGATTGCTGAAGCGTATATCGAAAACTGAACCGAGGGATTTATTTCATGTCTTTTTTATGATGACTCACTGTTCGTAGTACGGTGAAAGGGAAACCAGGCAGGTTTGGTCGTTGATTCATTATCAGGCCTTCATCAGAGAATGTCTAGCAAACATGCTCTTTCATACTTGATGTATAAAAGTTTGGTATACTAATTAAATACAGCAATTTGAGTAAATAAAAGCAATCCAGCCCTTTTGACCAAATTTAATCTGAGATCTGAGATTTCAGATTGCATTAACATAACTACAGGCATTTTTAATTGAGTCTCAAAATTGAGTCTAGTTCTTAAGACCAAGCTCTGAATAATAATGAATCCAATTTTAATTAAATTATTAGAATCAATAGGCCAAAACCAACACAGTTACTTACTGACTATAAGGTTATTATTAACTAAATATCACCAAGGTCCTTCACAAGGTTTGTTGGGCATGAATATTATTATTATTAATATAATGCTAAGTCCGTGTATGATGTGAGTAAATACTTGCCATGGCTCCCACTTTATCCTAATTTGCAGGCTGTTTCTGGACCTTGTGCGAACCGTTACTAACTAATATGTCTTGTGTGGTTTTTCAAGTATGTCATAAGTAAGATTCTAATCTCTCTCTGCTCCTTTACTCCATTTCACCTACACGCATTTTTTTGCTTGCTCCTTATTCAATCAACCCAGCCACGGAAGCCATCTCCCTTAATCTGTTCATCTCTACCTTGCTCGCCCATGCACACCTGCTGCCTGATTAACCTCCTTGAACTTTCCCCGCCTCCACATAGAGGGCGGGGCTAGACAGTGGGAGGGGCTGGGAGGGGAGGCGGGATTTAGCGGTAATTTTAACAAATGGGGGCAGCTAATTAAAAAGGATTGGAATGATTAATTTTCATTTTCAAGGAGGTTTTGTGGGCCACAACGATGACCAACTCTTTCATCTAACCCTCTCACCACCCACCCCCCTTGTCTGGCTTAGCTTCCTTTATCAAAAAATAGCTCCAAACACACTTTTCATTTCTACACACACACACACAAACACACACACACACACACACGCACGCACGCACACACACCCGTACAAACACCCCCCCCCACACACACAGACACACACACCACTCCAAGCTAGATTAACTAATTTCTAAGAGCGAGCGCCTCTCGGACAAATCCAACCAATTTCCTCATACCAGAGTTGACATTTAATTCCACATGTGCAGCGGCTAATTCTCTAACAGTTCTCTACATTCATTATATTTAATGACCCCACCCAACCCAGAAGAGGCCTGGATGGAAGAGGAAAAATGTATATTTGGCTCAAGTTAAGTAGCATCGGAGTGGGAAGGGACTTCTATTGAAATGTGATTTTAGCCACAGAGATAAGAAGAAAATCCCTTTAAATCCACTGATATAATAATAATAATAATAATAACATTTTGCCTTTGACATTGAATTAATTAATGTTGAAATACTACTCTGTTGTGCCTTAAAAAGCTT
This sequence comes from Pollachius pollachius, assembly GCF_949987615.1. Taxonomy (NCBI): domain Eukaryota; kingdom Metazoa; phylum Chordata; class Actinopteri; order Gadiformes; family Gadidae; genus Pollachius; species Pollachius pollachius. Next base: position 16,437,566 of record NC_136947.1, on the reverse strand, counting down.
ATGAATAAATAACACAACATTACATGTAAAGGCATTTAATCCAGTAGAAACCCACCCATGCTCTACTTTTTTTTTCTTTTTTTTTATCATTGTAACCTCAACCTCACCTTCAGGGTAAAATGTTTAACCGAATTTCAAATCAATCATTCAACTGCATCCGTTCCCTGCAGTCCTAATGGCATGCCCTTCAGGAAGTGCAAATATAATGCGGTCTTATCCGAACGCAGGTGCCGCTGATTGTGTGGAGGTGGAGTGGGCCGGCGTACGGAAATAAGAAAAGGGGAAGAGACTGTATCTGGTAACAGGTGATGATATTGGGCTCCCCACCACATACGATTGATACCATGGTTCTCTCTATCTGTGCTGGGGAGACAATGTCATGGTTGCCTGTTTGAATAAGGCTCACCAGCTGTCAGAGGTCTGCGGGTGGTGATGGTGGTGTTGGCGATGGTGGTGGAAGCAGGAAAAAACCGGCACGGGGGGGGGGAACCTGGGCTACTGTGGCTCTGTTCATTTATTGGTTTGATTTGAAAGTGGAATGACCAATTATGGGTTCCAAGGCGTACTGACAAAATATTGCATAATTCATGCAGTATAGGCGAGGAGGAAAGGGGGGGGGGGGGGGGGAGACAGAGTCAGATATGGAGAGAGAGGATGAGAGTGAGAGGCAGAGAGAGAGGGAGCGAGAGCGCGAGAAAACACAGAGAGAGAGTGGGGAAGTGGAGAGGAGACAGAGGTAGAGAGCTGGAGAGTCAAGTTTTTGTTTGAGATAAAAGCTTGGCATCTAAGCAAAGACCTTAAGAGAGTCAGTGTTGGTGGGGTGTGGGGGCTAGGGGATGGTGGCAATACAGCCCCTTTCAACAGAGTAGAACCATTTGGGATTCTCTTTGCCCTCTCCGAATATAAGGTGAAGCCGTATTTGATATTCCACTAAGTGTGTGTGTGTTTGTGTGTTTGTGCGTGTGTGTGCGTGTGTGTGTGTGTGTGTGTGTGTGTGTGTGTGTGTGTGTGTGTGAGTGTGTGCGTGTGTGTGTGTGTGCGTGTGTGTGAGTGTGTGTGTGTGTGTGTGTGTGTGTGTGTGTGTGTGTGTGCGCACCACTGTGAGCCATGCTTGATAGACTAGGCGCTGGTGTGTAGTGGTTCTCCGGGGACTTTTTTGGGTGTGGCCGCACGTTCTTCTGTGTCGATACCCTGTCCACAATGACGGCAATGAAGAACTTGCCGTCATTGCCGTCATTGATAATGACGATCAATATGGCCTTGTTCAACTTTACAAAAAAGAAAACTCATTAGCAAGTGGAAATGATAGATTAGGATTTGTAAAGAGACAAATGTCATGGCTGGAGCTGGATAAAGGTTGTTGGAAGGTTGCTAAACGAGCTGCACAGGGAACACATGTTCCTCTTTGTCCCGGTGACATCGTGGACTCCTTCTGTACGATTGGAGGTCATCCTTAATGGCATCAAAGAACAAAATCGCTTTCCCTATTGTTATTCTGAAGGATCCCGTCCGTCACTGGCTCCTGCCAAAGGCCACGTTTCATTAGCCAGGTAATTCCGATGGTTCAGGGGAAAATATGGAGGCTAAATTAGAGTGCGTGAGAAGCCTGCCAAATGGGGGTCTTTCAATCTGACGGCTGTACGGCCGGAGGCTTTGGCAGCCGCTTGATTAAGAGAAGAGTCAAAGACTGAGAGGCATACGTGTATTTAAAGATATTTCACATGCGCCTATGGAGTTGGATCTTTCTCTCTATTGTCTCTTTGTCTCTCTATATGCCATTCGGTTATTGAATGCGTCTCACGATAATTTGAGTGCATGCATTCTTAGCAAGGTTGGAAGTTGACCCTCTAAGCCGGAATGTGCTACACCTACCGCTGGAGATAGACTACCGTCGCTCTGTATACCTTTCTGTTAGTCCATCATCACACACAAACATCCACCCATCTGGCTGTCTGCCCCTCCGTCCATATGTTTGTTCGTCTTTTTGTCCGTCAAGCTATCAATCCATTCATCCATCCATCCATCTAGCTCTGTGTCTGTCTGCCTGTCCATCCACCTGTCAGTCTATCTGTCATTCTGTCAGGGAATCTGATGCTTTTTGGGATATTGGATTTGCCTTGAAAAGATACAAACTGTTCGCATCACATTTTCATCAGATAAATGAACTGAAAGGTGCATAGCTAACGTATTAGTAATTAGTTATGCATTGAGCATAACAGACTGCATTGCTATGCTGAGCAAGAACAGAAATCAGATTATGATGTTGTGGATGCGGCCCGGCTTCGCTATCGAGTGTTGAAATAATCCTCCATCAAACGAGATGGAGATCGTTAACGTGGCCGTGATGCCGTTTGCACTGTGATGCCGTTTGCATCGGAAACGGACATTTAACAAATGATAAATTAGCCAGATTCATAGGATGTACACTTCTTAAAACTGAGTACTAGCGTTTGCAGCTGCAGTAGATCTTTACAGCCCTTCCCCACCCTGGTGCTCTGCGGTGCCACCAGAGATGGTGATACTAAACAACTTCACACAATTAGAGCGACCCGTGAAAGAATGAGAGTTGTTTATGCCCTCTTTCACGCCTATAACCCGATGGCGTGGATGTGGCGGTGCGGCGCAGGAGGGAAAAAAGCAAAGCACAGCGCAAAAACACACAGCGGCGAGGTGATGGAAAGAAAGAGTCTTTGATATGCGTCCCGGCGGATGGCACCAGGTTTGAATTCAGATAGGGGGGAAGCTGCTGCTGTGTGGATCCCGACAGAAGGCTTCTACTGCAGGGTCAAAGCTACAAGCGGGAGACGACACGCGCTGAATACATTTAAAATGCACGCCCGCGCTTTGATATTCAGATCAGCCCGGGCTCTGCTCTGGGAGGAAGTGCCTGGGGTATTGGGGTATCACTGTGTAGAGGAAGAATGAGGGAAGAGAGAGAAGGTAAACACACACACAGACATACGTGTCGACTTCTGGCACGATGACCAGATTGATTTGAGGCTGTACGATGTCAATAACTTCCAGTCACTTGACTTAATCGCTGGGCTCATGACCCTGTGGGAATCCGTGGAACATGGAAGACAGGAAGTGATAAAGGAGGTACATTTTATTTCTATTTTTGCCCCCTAGGTGAATTAAGGGACAATTGAATCATCCAATTAAATAAATCGGTTGATTTAATTGGTGCCTTGCTCGTATAGGTGGGTGTTGTTTTGTGCACACTGACAACACCAGTACTGATATTGTCATGTCTGGGATGCTATGCGCAGTGCCAGCAATATAAATGAGATATTTATGTTGAGTTTGGTTCAGTTCCTTCAATGAAACAAGTTAATGCATCAAATTGACTGCATTAAATATCCTTAATACATGTTTTATTTGAAAAGCCTTCATTGTGACCTTGAGGTTTAAATTGAACTACATTTTAATGAGATTAAATCTTCATTCAAAAATGTATTCATATCTCCAAATGATTAGAAATAAATAGGATTGTTATTAATTATCGATGCATGTTTTCTTCGCATACACAAAATCGGATTCAATTAACCTTATCAAATAGGTAAGCGTGTCTATAGTCCTTAGTCCCTCCGTTGTTGCCAAGATGACGGATGATATAATACCGATATGAGGTAATTAGAGTAGCAAAGACAGACTGTACCACTGGAACATGGGATTTTCCCTACCCCACAAAAAAGAACAACCTCTCCAATTAAGCACTACAAGTTCCCTTTAACTGCCCCTCTCTCAGTGGACAGTTTCCCCAAATTCATTAGACAAACCTAAGCCCTCATTGTTGTTACAATTATTTTTTTTCTGAAACAATAACCTTTCTCTTTATTGATTTTGCTGTTGTTAGACGCTGTTGTATATTGTCATCTCATTTCAAGCTATTATGGTGGTGGACGTGTGCAGTTTTTTAAGGAACCCATTTCTGCTTGTTTTGTATTAACTTTGTGTTATTTTACCTTACTTTGTCTTCTCGAAATTGATGACATGAAACCCAGCCGCTCCGAAGAAGCCAATTGCTGATCCCTAGAAAGGCCTCAGTCGTCCACCCTAATGCATAACAAGAGCCAGAGAAGGCATTCTCTTGAAGTCCTATTTGCGTATTCTCCCTGGGTGATGGCGATGGTAATGGGCCTTATTTGCTGTCAGCTTGCATCACTCATTTCATGCAGGCAACCTTTTACGCTCCTGTTGTAATTTACATTGTGTGACTCAACCGGCGTTCACTTGAGAGAAGCCTGGCTAGGAGACCCAGCTCCCCTCATTAGATTCCACTCATTCACTCAAGAGCTGGAGGCTCCCTTTCTGACCGACAGGCTGTGTCATTCACACAGAAGGACAGGAGTCATTCACATGATTGGCAGCTCAATGCATGAACGTGGAGATACTGTACACTCATTTGAAGAAACCTAGGATCCCAGGCGTTGACACAGAGACAAGGACAACACAATGAAACACACACACACACGTTAAACATGCACCCACACACAAATGCACACACATACACACACAGAAGACTGCAAGCTCAATTGCATACACACAAACAAACACATTACACACACACACACACGCACACGTGTATACCAATTCTCACAAGAACGCACACACACACTTCCTGAATCCCTTTTTTTGCATTAAGATGGACACACTTGACAGCCGGTACATGTCCATCCATCATACATGTGTGTTCAATGTCCCCAGGACCCCTTTTTTTTTTGTGCATGAGGGTGTGACGCACTGCACACATTGGCATGTGTGTAGTGTGTAGCGTGCGCTCATAACCGGGCTAGCCCTGTCCTCCGGGGCTCATCAACCAGCCCGTGCATACACCCTGCCACTCGTGACCCAGCGGTGGGGAGCCCTGACAGCTCCATTAAGAAAAAGGGAAAGGTGATTGCTTTGTGCTGCGCTCCCCGCACCATGCATGGCTAACCAGGCTTTGCAGGGGTCTCTGGTGTGGAGGCTTCTTCGGGTTCCTGTTCTGTTGTGTCTGTGTCAGCCACAGACACGCCGCCTTTCATGTAAACCACGGATCCATTGTTCGCCCCCTCCGTCCAATGAGCTGCCGTCGTTAGCGGACGGGGATGCCTTGCGGTTCGAATGCTAGCCGCGGCTGTTTAATGGTTCAGGTGATTGTCACACTAGGGTTCGCCGGTGGAGAGTGACAATTTGTATAAAGTCAGACTGCAAATAATTGTGTGGATATGCAACTCGAAGATGCAACAAACCTCCAGAGCTACAAAAGCAGTGTGTAGACAAAATATATTTTCAGAACACAAGGAGTATAGAAACCGAATATTCTTTCTGATGGTGGAACTAAGGTAGTTTTATGCATAAGCTCTCTGTATGCAAGTGTTATTATTATTAACAAAAACAATACAAAATGGGTCCGTTTGAAGGAGTTTAACAGTGCTGCATTTGAGGTAAATTGGTTTGGAGCACTATTTACTCATATCTGACTGGTGAATATTTTGTGGCGAGATAAGTGTTGCATTCAAACATGACAAATGAGATCTTCTGCATGTGGCCAAACCAAATGTTCCCTGGGTAAACATTGTCATTTTGTAACGCAGGCCTGGTTTTGGACCTATAAATATTATGCAGGACCAAACAGAAAATATTGATTCATTTTCAATTCTTCATATCCCGATATGGATTCAGTTTAGTAAAAGTTGATGGTCACATTTATCCAATTGACTAATACATATTGAATATTTGGGGTATTATAAGAAGACATAGGGAGTTTGATTCAAAATAGTAGAATATTTTTTTACACAGAATTCAGGAACAGTACCAGGTATTTTGCCCTCGGTTCAAAACCTTATGCCAAGGTTCAAGTTTTAAAACAATCTGGAGTGTATCAAGTCAACACAAACCAACCATCAATTCACCTTTTGTCCAGGAGGTGGTCGTAAAATGTATTATTTCATTCCACTGACTACTGATTGTGTTTTGTATGATTGGAATAACTAACAGCACTATGCGCTTGGACAATTTAGTCGAGACAATGGCAGCCTCAAAAGTCCTATTGCCCCGAAAATCAAGTCAATCCCACATTGTTATGTATAAAATGAGCGCGCTAACAGTTGCACTGCTCCGTCTCCGCACCCTGTCCTTAAAAGTCCGCAGCCAGCCGCTCCACTGGCACAGTAAACCAATCAGGTTGTGGCTGATTAATCCAGCAGACTGTCTGCTTTTGTTAAATGCGTTCAGGATGAAGTGGGCCAATAGAGTTGCCTTATAAGGTAAAGTCTAATTTAACTTTTCTGAAACGAGATGAGGTGATGGCTTTGCCCATTCTGACACAGAAAATAAGTACATGTGGAGGAAACAATTTTCAGACTTTAACTTCTGTGTAACTTGAGTTTGCATTGAGATTAAGATACAAAGATCTTTTATAGCGAATACATTAATAATAATCCTAATTATTATTATGATTCTTATCAATAATTACAATTACTATCAAGGCTTGAAGTGAGGCTTGACATTTGAGGCCATTAAAATGGGCTTAACATCCAGGGCGTAGACATTGAGTCACATTAATAGGGATATTTTTAGAGTTGGTTTAAGGTACTAGATGGAATACATTTTAACTCAAGGATTGGTGTTATATGTTCATTATTCAAAAATGTGACTCTATAGTACAAATATATTGACACTTATTTTTCGTAGGTTTAAATTGCAACAGAACAATGTCCAAAGCCTTATGCCACTACTTAGGCTACGTTTACATGATGACGGTTTGAACAGAATACGCAAAAGTGGCGTCGCGTCTTCACTTTTTATTCTGCGTTTAGACGAGCATTTTCGGGAGGAAATCTTCGTGCATACGGTGACAAAAAAGTGTGTGGATTTCGATTGGGTATGCATGTCAGACGGCTAGGTGGTGCTGTGATACACCATCACACAGGACCACCATGTCTGAGCGCATGTGTTGAATCTTCCTTCTTCCCTTATCTGCGCCGGGAAAACCAAAACATAATTACAGATCCTTCTCTGTTCAGTAATACTATCTGTACATATCCTGTACATTTCGTGGAAAGACTCCTGTAAGTTTATTAGAGCTGCCAGAGCAGCTTGACGGTCCGACGCATGGAAATAATCCAACATGTTTGTTTATTTCCCTGTACTGGGCCATGTATGTGGCGTAAACGCGTACGCGACGTGAGCAGATCTGAGCAGAGTTTTGCGTCTTAACAGTGTAGACGGAAACGCTACGGCGGAGCGTATTTAAATTCTCCACTCTGGAGGGTGGTTTCAGATTTTTGCGTTTTTAAGCCCCAAAAACGCCGTCACCGTCTAAACGAAAGGCGCTTCCGATAAAATATTTTTGTCGTTTTTACCCGCAAACGTCCTCGTGTAAACGGGGCCTTAGATGCTACTAAAAGAACACAGTAAAGTCAAATTAAATGAAGTAAAGTGATTGTAAGTGGTGTTCCAGCTGCTGCAAAATGCAAATCTATTTCTCAAATTGTCCCAAAACTGCATTTCTGAAGTAATTTGGCAGACAGATCTGAAATGAAAACCATCGGAACTGACAAAGTGTTGTGTGGCTCTTTAAACCAGGGGTGGGGAACGTCCGGCCTCCGGGCCGTATACGGCCCGCGGGGCCATTTCAACTGGCCTGCAATGCAATACAATTTTTATATCTTCATATATGCATACATGAATAAAAAAGAAAATCAGGAAAAAAAATATATCGCCCGTCATTAGTTTTCCGTGAGAGAGTCCTATGTCCGAGTCAACGTCAGGGTCAGTGAATACAGCATGTGATGTACGTACCACTGCATAGACGCATAGATGCATGTTTCTTGTGTACAAACAATACTAGGTGCGCGCGCAGCCAGGGGGCAAAAGCCTGCTTCGGAGTGAACTGATATCAATGTAGATGCCGTATTGCTTGTACATTCTCCCTGACACAGTTGCAATAAAATGTCATTTTACTGAAAAATCGCTTTGTTTTCATTGCATCACAAATCATAAAAACACTTACTGAAATGTCCATGAATTTCACTCAACTTACCAGGTTTTGACGGTTGTTTTAGATGTTTCCAATATCAGGAGCACGGTCGTAATGTTAGTTAACGCTAACAAAGTTAAAGTAAAAATGTTTACGGCGAGGCTACTTTACGGCCTGCCAACATTTAAAAAAAAAAAAAAAAACGCCAATGTCACTGTAAATATAGTTTTACACTACAGGTCTGACAGCTTGTTAGCTAGGTCTTGACAGAGATGGCTCAGACTAATTACATCAACAGCCTCAGCAGCTCAGACTGCACCGATTACCTGAACAAACTGGTCCTCAGCACTGGTGAGAAATTACCAGACCCATATAGTATTCCGAGTGAGGAATGGATTGCAGATATGTCCAAATGGCCAGCTATAACATGGCCCGACATATACAGTTATCTGATTGAGAAGGCTAGTGTGTACACTAAGGACAGTTTGCGTGCATACAAATCTTTGGACGCATATAATTATGTTCTTTGTGGTCATGTGCAAAACTTAAAATGTTTTGACACAAGTTCAGGGTTTTGCGCTTTGAGGGCAGGTGTCCTGCCCAGTCAGAGACAGGGACTTAAGGCAAAACCTTATGATGCCTGGGTGTACGTGCACAGGGATCTAGGGTACATCCTGACAGCTAACTGCACATGCATGGCAGGGTAAGTCTCACACAGCAGATATTGTGAGCTTCTGAATTCACTTACTTTTACTAATAGATCTATCCATCGCACCAGTCTTGCTTCTTGTTGCAGCCATGCTGCAGCCATCCTGTGCCAGGTTGAGTTAACAGGGCGCAGACGCACCGAGGATGAGGTCGCCTGCACTTCCCAACCAAACAAGTGGAAGGACATGTCCCGCAAAAGGGTTGAGCCACAAAAGTTGAAAAACATCAACTTCAGCCGACCAAAGCGACACCTGACTGAGCTGCCTGAAGTCCATCATACACCAACACTCCAAAACATACCAGGTAGCCTATGAGAGTGAACGCGCTGATACATGTGAACTATTACGCACAACCGTCCGCAGTGGATTGAATCTTTAGGAGAGTGACGGCTATTAGCCTATTATATATTGGTATAATTTAGGCAGTGTGCGAAATACCCCCCCCCCCCAAAAAAAAAAAAAGAAATAAAAATAAAAGGCGATTGCAGAGGATAAGACAAAAGCCGACATACGTAATGTGTGTGGGCAACAAAGTCACTGTTACCAAAATCAACATCTGTCTGTCCCTTCAAAATAAAGTTCGTGACGTGTGTGATTGGAGCAGCTGCTGACAGATGTGCTGCTGACAGTGACAGTTTCACTAAACCTGAGCCACCATCCAATCCTCCCTCGTTCACGTCCTGACGTCTCTTGGACATATAAATGCATAAACCTCTGTATATTCTGTGTTTTTCCTCTCAACTAATTGTTTCAGTTTTTGCCGGTGTCGGTCTGCAACGTGAAATCTGGTGCGCACCTGTTTCTCTCTCGCATACTCGCTCGCTCTAGATCCGCATATAAAAAATAAAAACTAGTGAGGAAGAAATAGGCCTACAAACCCCCCGAATATTGACGAGTATTTCGCACACTGAATTGATGTAATAATGCACAAATAATTTCACTTTTTTTTCTGCAGTGATAAATTAAACGCAATATTTACAGATCAAGCATTTTAATTAAATCATAGCCTAAATGTTATTTTAAAATTGCTCCCTCTTATGTGACAATCCTTACAAATACATTTCCTCCTTCACTCAGCAATTACAACGGAAGATCTTCAGGCCCTCAAAAACATTTGTCCAGAAGCTGCTATATTCACATCCATCAACACAGCTGCAGACTCGGACACAGACACAGCATCAGAATCAGGATGTTAACTACCTGAGCCCCTGACAGCCATGTTTGACCCATCTGCTAGGGACCTGTCGACAGCTGACCTCCAGGAGAAGTGTAAAAAGATCTATGAGAAAATGAGAGGGCAATGCACAACTGACAGACTAGAGCACCTACAGGATGTTACGAAAGAGCAGGCAAAGTGCACAACCTGGGGACTCCATAGAGTGGGCCGCGTAACTGGCAGCAATTTTCACAGAATTATTAAATGCAAAGACAGCTCAGCTGACAGTGTAATGAAACTGATCATGCAATATGATGCCACAGATCTTACTGTACCCGCTGTCATGTGGGGAAAGCAAATGGAGGTCACAGCACGTAAAAATTATGAAACAGAAATGAAGAAAATACACATGAACTGTAATGTAAAGGCAGTGGGTCAAACAGTGAGAGCAGATGAGCCGTACCTGGCTGCTTCTCCTGATGGGGTATTCTCCTGTGACTGCTGTGGAACAGGCCTGCTAGAGATAAAGTGTCCATACAAGTACAGGGAGGGACTAGAGGGGTCAGAGACTGATGCATCCTTTTGCCTTGATGGAAACTATGACCTGCGACCCACCCACCCATATTACTCACAGATCCAGTTACAAATGTATGTTTCTCAAATGGACATGTGTGACTTCATGGTGTGGACGAAGACAAGCAGCATCATTTGCCGGCTACGGAGAGATGAGCCCTTTCTACAAGAAACTCTTCCCAAGGCTGAATCTTTCTTCATGGACCACCTCCTCCCAGAACTTGTCTGCCGCTGCAAAGACCCTGACCTGGCAGAAGAGATCAAATGTCTGTACTGCAAAAGCCCAAGCTTTGGCAAAATGATCAAGTGCACAGACTGCTGCCAACACTTTCACTATCCATGTGTGAACATTACCAGATACTCCAAAAAATGGAAATGTGGATGCAAATAGATACATCCAACAATGGTAAATACTGGATGCTGGACAACAGCATTTAAGAAAAAGCTGATGTAATGAGCAAAGATGGATAGGTACACCTGACAAAATCTAACTGACTTCATTACTGTCAACACAACAACAAACAAACACATCTGACTCTTTAAGTGTTCATTTATTTTTTTCTGAATGTACATTTACGTAAAATCACAAACAGCACTGATATATATTGTTCATCGCCAGAAAGAAGTGCAGTTTGAGTTCGGCAGACAATGATAATACTCAAAACTTAGTTGAAAGCTAGAAAAAAAAATAATTTCCAGGTATAAATGTTAAATGAGTTCATGTAGTATTTATTATGTACACTCATTCATTGTTGAGATGTACATTTCATTTTAATTGCATTGCCTTCAATATATTGCATTTACAACATTCAGTTCATGTTCAATATTTGCCATGTCAGCTTTAAACGCAGTTTCTCCATTATCATAAATAAATGAAATAGTTCTGCGTGCGTGGTTCTCAACCTTTTTGTACTCTGAATGATCCTGTCTGATCAAATTTAGTTATTCATAACTGTTAATAATTTTATAGTCAGAGAGAAAGAGAGTGATGAGTAAGTGAGAGAGACAGTGAGAGCAAGTAGTAAGTGACCACCATTGCCCTCATTAGCCCTTAAAAGCCTGACACAATCATGGAAAATAATGTACACCTCCTTGACTCTGAACACAGTTATCGCCGGGCCACCACAGCCCCCCTAAGGTTCGTAAAACCAGCACATATGGTCAAAATGTCATCTAGCATATCGACTTGGCTGATGGGTATGACAGTGTTCAGTATCTTAAAGGTTTTAAGCTGACCAATAACTCTTTCCACATGTATGCGGACTCTTGACAACTGACGTGAAGTGTCAACACAAGAACCTGGCAACTGAGATTTCCCCTTCGTGAAACTTGGTATTCTTAATGTTGCTCCTACACTGGCCAAATCCTCTCTAACAAGGAAACCTCTATCTGCAAGGACCTCGTCACCATGCTCAAGTTTACCCAAAAAAGCAGAATCTAAAGTTATTACCTTGTCAGAGGCACGACCTCCCCACCCACTAGACACAAAAGATATAGCTCCTGCTGGTGTGGTTCCTATTAGATATTTCATTGTGTTTTGGTGCTTATAATTTGACCAGGTTTCAGCCCTTGCTTTAGGATTGTGTGTTCTTTCTATAAAGATTTCAGTACAGTCTATAATACATAGACAATTCCTAAATTTGGGTTTAAAACACTTTGGCATGTTTGCTCTCACTGCATCCTTACTAGGCCACATTATCAAAGGTTTCACTATTGAGGACAACATGGGTATCCAGTCTCTTAGTATTTTTGATACAGTTGAGAATGGAAGGCCAAATCTGTAGGCAAGGTCTCTGTTGGTGAGTCCAAGTCTTACTTTCATTAGAACCAAAAGGAGGTGGTTCTCCCAACTTAACCCACCCTTAAGCACAAGTGTGCTTCTTTTACAATATCCAGCAGCAACATAACCATTTGTAATGATTGTAAACCAGTAAAAAAAAATATTTTAGCGTTTGTGTCTTTTATGGAATCAAACCCAAACTTGGACTGCTTCAGTTGCTCCTTCAGATGTTTATTTTCTTCCTGTGTGGCATACAGTTCTCTTTTCAGAGCTTCATAATCATCACGGAGCTGGTTGTACTGCAGGTTGAGTTGGTGCATCTCTTTTCTGGACACAAACTTACATTCATCTACAACACAAAAAGGAGATAAATTAACTCATGTGCAACACATCAGCTTTCATACACAGACACACACACACAGACTATCTGTCTGGTTCTCTGTCACTCTACTCACCTGACCACCAACCAAAAAACAAACCAACCAACCAACACAAACACACACTTAATAGTATGACTTGTGCATACCTTCAGAAGAATCTACAGTATCTGCTTCAGGCTGGCTTGTGGGGCAGGTAGCAGGGGCCTTATCTTCATCTCTTATTCTCTTTCTTTCATATCTAGGACAAACAGAGTAGAGTTAAGTTAAAAACCCCAAATAATCAACACATTAAGAGATAATACAATAACATAATAAAGAAAGACACACAAGAATATCTTATTTGCTAAGATAATTAACAAGCTACCAAGAAATTAGAAAATTTCAAATACATGACATGACACTGACCTTGCCACCTTTCCCGAGATGTCTCTGTTGCTGCTGTGTGAAAAAACGGATGGAACAAAATCTGGACTATCACAATCCATGGACGGTGACCCTGAGAAAAAGAATGAGATTAGCTATGCTTATTGTTTATTTTCACCTTTTTTAACCTATTTGCTAATTTACGAGCTCAGTCATAATGAGCACCAATAGCACAAGCATTTAAGTTACGGGTTTAGAGTTAAAGAAAATCGTACACTGTAACATTAGCTGTGTGAACTGTGAAGACACTTTCTTGTACGACTTTCAGCCTGAACCAAGAAACCTACACCAGCCATGCAGCTAATGTTGGTACTTACAGTAACAACAAAAGCTAAACTTATAGGTTACGACCGCGAGCCAACGTTAAACTTTACAAACTCAGTAGAAGACGGACAAATTTGTTGGCCAGTTAGTCAGTAAATCACACTAATATATCCTCATTAAGTATGGTAAAATCACACGCAGTCCTACTCATTATCCAGCTCATGTTGGAAAAGACAAACATACCAGAAATGAAGTGGGCGCTGCACAGACTCTCGCCGCCTTTAGGACCTTCGGGACCCCAATCCGCCCTTTTAATGGCCTGGAGTCACAATCTTCTTCTTCTCTTGGCAAAAGGATGAGATCCTCTCGGGATATTAAACCGTTTCCATCCATCCTTTTGCCGATTCGTGCAGTTTACAGCACAACAGCTCCTTGTCATTTTCGTTCTCCGCTGACTCCGCTAGTAAACAAATGACAAATGTCCCGCTTTCTGCCCCCTGGCTGCGCGCGCACATCTGCGATGACGTTGCACAGAAACCCGTCTATAGGGTCGGAGTGACTGACACATGACAATTACCGACACAGACAAGTGATGCATCATGGCGACTGTCCAGAAAAGGAAGGTATTTCAGGAAAAATGGACAAATGACTTTTTCTTTGTTGAAGTGAAAGGCAAGCCAGTGTGCCTAGTTTGTGGCGAGGCGCTTGCGGTGATGAAAAAGGCCAATGTCGAGCGCCATTACAGCTCGAAACATGCTAAACTCGACGAGTTGAAAGGACAAATGCGTTTGGATAAAATTAACGCTCTTCGTCGGAGTTTGGGTGCTCAACAAGCAGCTTTCACACGGCCACAGACTGACAGAGAGAATATTACGCGTGCAAGTTTTGTGGTGAGTGAACTGATAGCCACGAAGCTGAAACCTCACGCTGAAGGAGAGTTCGTGAAGGAGTGCCTCGTAGCCGCCGCAGAGCTGCTCGCGCCCGACAAAGTGAAATTATTTCAAAGCGTCAGTTTGTCCCGGAGAACCGTTTCAGAAAGGATTACTGATGTGGCGCAAGATATTGAAAAAACACTCAAGAACACTGCAAGAGACTGAGTATTTTTCTCTGGCCTGTGACGAGACAACAGACATCACACACACAGCGCAGCTTGCCATTTTTCTGCGTGGGATTACGTCTGAGTTTGAAACAAAGGAGGAGTTGCTGTCTTTGCAAGCCATGCATGGCACTACTAAAGGTGAGTATTTGTTCAATCAAGTTATTGTGGCCATGAACAATTTTAAACTGCCATTTGAGAAGTTGAGCGGCATCGCCACTGACGGAGCTCCCGCAATGGTTGGCGCGCAAAAAGGATTGACTGCTTTAGTCAAAAAAGAAATGAGCCGACTGAGTCTGGATCCAAGTGATTTAGTTGTATGCCACTGTATCATACATCAAGAGAGTTTGTGTGCACATTCCCTGAAGCTTAACAATGTGATGAAAACAGTTGTGTCCACCATAAACTTCATTAAAAGCAGAGGGCTGAACAACCGCCAGTTCAAGGAGTTACTCAGCGAGCTTGAGTCAAGAGTATGGTGATCTGGTTTATCATTGTGAAGTGCGATGGCTGAGTCGTGCAAATATGCTCGCACGGTTTTATACACTGCGGGAAGAAGTCAGACGCTTCATGGAGATGAAGGGTAAACCTGTCATGGAGCTCAGTGATGGCAAGTTCCTCCGTGATCTGGCCTTCATGGTGGACATCAGCAAGCACCTGTCAGAGCTAAACATCAAGCTGCAAGGTCCCAACCAGCTCATCAGCTCTCTGCTTTCAAATGTGAAATCATTTGAAGTGAAGTTAAGGCTGTGGCAAGGACAGCTGGAAAGGGGAAACACTGTGCACTTTCCCACCCTACAAGAACAAAAGCCTGATGTTACGACTGAATATGCTGGTGAGTGTGCAAAACTCATCCAGGCATTTGATGAGAGGTTTCATGATGTGAAAAATATACAAAAGGAACTCGAAGTGTTTGCGACACCATTTAATGTGCAACCGTCTGATGTGCCAGATAACCTCCAAATGGAAATAATTGATCTGCAAAACAACAACGAGCTCAAAGCCAAGTACCACAACCTTTCTCTGCTGGACTTTTACAAACTGTATGTTCGTGCTGAGGATTTTCCCATCCTGAGGAGACATGCCCTGAAGTTTGCATCTCTGTTTGGGACAACGTATCGCTGTGAACAGTTCTTTTCAAAACTGACTCTTGCAAAGACTCGCTTCTGCTCAAGACTGACTGACTCAAACTTGGAAAACCAGCTTCGAGTAGCATCATCATCACTGCCAGCTGACATCAGACGCCTTGCTAGAGAAAAACAGTTCCAGCCATCACATTAGGTGAGTCTAGAAATGAAGCAAACATGAGGCTTAGTAACACAGCAGTTATAGACTTTTTTTGTCTTTTTTTTCATCTTTAGTTATGTGTTCATAATGGTATGGCCCTCTGAGGACTTTGGAAAAATTGAAATGGCCCTTGATGTGAAAAAGGTTCCCCACCCCTGCTTTAAACCATCATTATGTAAGACGATGATTCAATAGTCATCAAAAGGCTTTGGTAACGATCTGTTGCTTTGCCCTTCTGGCCAAACCTGCCTAACCTAACAACCAAAGAACAGGGATGTCCAAAGAATTTCAGGACAAAGAATTTCACCACAAATAACCCCAAACCCAACAGGCCTGCGCCAAACTGCACCTCAGCACGTCATTGGTCATTAGTGCGTATGTTCCCCTACCAAGCTAAGTAATAGGATTTATATTCACTTGGATTATTGCCCCTGATTGCATTATGAGCAATCTCAAGTTTTCCAGGCATTGCATAAAAGCAATAGAAAATAAAGATAAGATATTGAGGACCACAGGTGGTCTATTGTGAGTAAGTTCTTTTGTACCTTTAGCAGTTATTAAGAAGGCGGATCAATGCAAACCCAATCACATGGTATAATGGTTTCATTTGTAAATGTATAATTGCACTGTTAGTGAAAACACGGACGGTTCGATATGTATTTACAGCTCGAGCCTGCAGGTACTTTAAACATTTCTGAATCACGAAGCGTATTTCTCTAATAATTGTATGAGTTAAGAGGTGCAGAACTGCTGATTTGTTTCGAGCTGAACATTCAATCATGACTCTGGGCGTCTGTTGTCGACTACACAGCGGGAGAAGAAATCCTGGTCCTAAATGCTAGACAATCGCTGTTAGCTTATGATGCTGTTTCAGCCGTCCAGCTTATACCATGTGGTGGTGTCGAGGTGGGGGCTAGACAGTAAGCTGGCGGCTGCTGGGAGCAGCGGGTGGCTAGGGCATTCAATCCTGGGTCATTTTGCTGCAAAGTAAGGTGGCAGCGAAGGGCTATGCGAAGGCTATTTGCCTTTTGGCAGCTGCTTCTATACATAGAGTCCACATGTGGGGGGTTAGGTATCTTGTTGGATATTATATCTATCTATCTGTCTATCTGTCTGTCTGTCTGTCTGTCTGTCTGTCTGTCTGTCTGTCTGTCCATCTATAGATAGATAGATAGATAGATAGATAGATAGATAGATAGATAGATAGATAGATAGATAGATAGATAGATAGATAGATAGATAGATAGATATACAGATGGTGGAAAGTGCTCCTCAGTTGAATCAGTCAGGATGAAGGTCAGTGAGACAGCTGTTGGAGTGTTTCAATCTTATCTCTTGTTCTCTCCTTTTCTTCCTCCATCCATCGCTTACCCCCTCCCCTCCCCTCCATCTTGCTCAGGATGGACGGCTGGCATGTTTAATGACAGCCAGACCCTGGCTTCCATCTCACCATAATTCTTTCCCCCATACTGCAGAGGGAGATAGGCAGAAACTTTCGGCTAATGACTCTCTGTTTCTCCTTCTCTCTGTCTCTCTCCCTCTCTATCTCTCTTTCTCCACCCCAACCATTCCTTCCTCTCCTTTTCTTCCCTACTTTCTCGTTCCTTTCTTCGCTGGTTAATATTCACCTCCCTCCTATGCTCAATTACAGTGTACCATGGATGTGCGCATCACAGTGCTTTGCTTCAGGTCTTCTTGCTCGGGAACTTGGCAGGGACAAACGAGTTGGATGGCAAATCCTCGCTCTCCCTCCGGTCAAGCCCGTGAAGAAGAGAAGAAAGTAGAAAAAATCTGTAGCGCATCTGATCTCCATACTGGAGAGTCGCTCTGCTACGGTGTGCAATTTTTCAAATCCTGTCCTTGCGCAAACAGCTGATAAAGGGAAAATAAAGAGATCCAAAGCTACACAACACAAACCATACTAAGCTAGTGGAGGTATTCCATATATTACATAGAGCACTCTAACAGTAAATAGACTAAGAAAAGCATGCATTCTCAGTATCCTTGTTTGTTTCA
This sequence comes from Pollachius pollachius, assembly GCF_949987615.1. NCBI lineage: Eukaryota > Metazoa > Chordata > Actinopteri > Gadiformes > Gadidae > Pollachius > Pollachius pollachius. The sequence goes on along the minus strand of NC_136947.1, from coordinate 16,419,918 downwards.
AATCTGCGTTTAGTAAAACATAACGCGAGTTCTCCTCAGTGGAACTTTATTGTTCACTTTTGCATCAGCAGATGCCCCTCGAGGCTGGTGGATTCAAGCCTTGGTAGACGTGCACAGTCTGTCCTGCTCATCATCGGCAGAGGGGTCTGGCCTCCATGTTTACCTTTAGATGACGGTGGTGACGGTGTAATCTGGCCCTGTATCAGCTGACGGGTCAATCTATATCTCATTACTCTATCTAAACAATGTCCTCCTGGCAGAGGGTCGCATGGCCGGCTTCAGGAATCCGATACGGATGGAGGAGATGACAACTTAAGCAGCGTACATTTATGTTGACGTATCTTTTTTTATGAATAGTTAATTAACACTGAAGGTTATTCTATATCAATAACACTTTCCCTCCATTCCGATTCCGGTGCTCTTTTGGCACACCTATGGCAGGATGGTCCCTTGTGGCATAATGGATATTTATAGTGCTTAGTGTGTTCGAATCACAGCTGAAACGATCTTGGTCTGGATCCTTTATTCAGGCTTCATCCAAACTGAACTGAACCTGAAAAAAACAATCGGCTGCTTATTCGACTACATATCCTACCCATGGATGTATGACGTTTTACCTTGTAGAATCATAAAAGGTGACCACCCATTTTGAAAGTCTGCTTCTTCTGACATCACAAGCGTGTCCACCTAGATGTATGACGGATAGATGAACGTTTGCAACAGTGGCAAAACGTTGCTTTGCCACTGGGTAGGCATAACGGTAAGGCAACGGCTAATCACACCTGGTGGTATAATAATTCACCTTTAACCTCCTGGAGGTCCCCCTTTCCCTTACCCGTAGCCTGCATCATAAACCATCGCAGATTCAACTAAATTTAGCCCCCATACAGGTCAAATCCTAGAAGCGCCCCCGGATGAACTCTAATGACCAAGGGTCTACCTGTAGGCAACCTTCATCACATGGATCCAAAAATAATTCCACAGGCAGTCGCTTTGGCTATAAGTGTCTCTATGGTAACTCAACTCTCTTTCTCTCTCTCCCTCCCCCTTCTTCTCCTTCTTCTGGCTAGCTCTCGTCTCATCCAGTCTTGACGGGGCAGGGCTAAAGCAGGCTTTACGCGTGTGATTTACTTTCTATTAGGGGATTAAAAATCAATTATGCAGGAAGCCATGCGTGGGCGTGATTATGGCTGCGCATGACGGCGCCATTCATCACGCAGGCACTCATCTCTGTAGCCGTTAGCGACCGAGCCCACGCCACAACGGCCAGCCAATCAGGTGAACTCTGCCCTCTTCCTTTTTCATTATTTTTTCCTCTTTTTTTCCACATCATAAAAGGACCCGCTACATGATATGTTTGACGATATGTCATTGAGGATGTCACTCTGGGTGTTTGAACAGTATAGCAGTATGTGTAACAGTAAAGACGGCAGCACACTGGTGTTATTATTTGAAGGGGAAATGTGAAATGTGTTATGTATAATATATATAATAGCCTCAAAAATATTATTTGCTCTTTTTTTTCCTTGTTTACCCCTTGAAGTCTGCTCTGAACGATGAGCTATTACACTTACACATACTCCTTTAATGCTACAGTGCACTGCATTAAATATGATTCTAAAATTCATTTTCCACATCAATGCTACTTATTATTTAATTATTATGGCTACTGAGTCAGATTCATTATAATTTTGTTCACATTGTTTTATTTTTGGAACGTATGCTGAGATTGCTGTAGTGCCTGCACTTTTCAACCTGCACGATGCATTAAAAAAACATAAGATTGAAATATTAGCAACTTAGGTTTTTGATAGGTTCAATGTCTTTTCACTCAGAACTTTCTGTTTTTACTCCCTGCAATGCATTAAGCAAGATCAAATTATACAACATATTAACCATATCTGGCCAGCCCTAACTACTTAATAACACAGACACATGTATCATTATGTAGTCCAGAAGACAACGGCAAGACAAGAACAGCAAACATTGATTTATTTTGTGTAAAACAATACGAGTGAAACTACAGCTCTCAATGATGCTGTGGCTTGGGGCAGATCTGTATTGAGCTGCATTTTCAGCAAAACAATCTGTTTTATTCCTAAAGATAAAGTATGTGCAAACATGGCTGCAGTGGAAAACCGGGTGCATTCAAATATTACTTTGTACTAGATACCCCTTGAACTGTTTTTTTCGCAATAGCTTCATAAAGTAACGTCATTAATCACAACTGCTGAGTGGATGTGTGTGTGTGTGTGTGTGTGTGTGTGTGTGTGTGTGTGTGTGTGTGTGTGTGTGTGTGTGTGTGTGTGTGTGTGTGTGTGTGTATGTCTGTTGAATTGTGCAGGTATTGTGCACATACAGCGTTTAGGCACTCTGTATCCTTACTCTTAATAAAAATATCTTCCCTTTTACCGGGAACTTACTTCAAATTATATAGGGTCCAATCATTAGAGCCACTAGTCGGGACATGGAAACAATTCTGCAACAATCATCAAATATCACAAAAATATACAGCTTAATACATTAGTGCTGCAATAAAAGACTAAGACTAAATACAGAACCTGAGAAAATCAGTACTGCTACACCTTGTAATATAAATATCGCCTTTACCTATTTCTATTTAATTATGCGTCATCATCAAATAAACAACACTGGTTCGTTCATATACGAACCAGTTAAGGTATTGAGTTCATGCTGACTTCACATATGCATTCATGACTACCATGCAGATGATGCAGATGATGTCATGATACAGTTGCCTCTGGCCAAGGAAAGATACATGCATCTCTATTTTTCTTTTACCCATATATGACCCAGACATAATTACAATAATCGTATTGCCATAAAGTGCGTGTCCTCTCTTGTGTTTATAACTGCCTCATGTGGTTGCTCTCGTTCCTCTTTCATTTCAGTTCCTCCTTTTGCTTCTGTTAAATGTAGAAACTTGTTCACAGCATACACATGCACCTAGCGTTCAAATCTCAGGTAGGTAATTTATGCACAAGCATGCACACATGCGCACGCAGAAATGGGCACGCACACTCACGTATGCACATGTGCACGCACATACATGCAAACTGCTCACACAAATGCACACACACACTGATACACAATAATGCAAACCACACACACACATCCACTAACACTCTCACACACACACACACACACACATATAGACACACACAAACATACACACACACGCACGCACACCCAGGCGTACTTTTATGTCGTTAAGAGGCCCGGCTTCAGTAAAACGGCGCGTGTGTGTTTACTCTGAATGGTTCAAAGATAATTTACCTGGATTAGAGGAGCCATCTGTGCCTGCCACCTCCGATTGCTTTGGCGCTGTCTCAATAAATAGCGAGCAGGCGGTGCTGCACGCAGCATAAGCAGGGAGAGGGTATAGAGTCGGTGTGTGGCATAAAACGGATGTTGTTTACAGCGCTTACAAACACCTGCCGGAACCGGCTTTCTTGGGGATGCCTCGATGAGTCACTGGCCTTCACAGAGAGGAAGCCTGGATTCATCTCCTTCCTGACTGAGAGGTCTCAATGGGCCAGGGCACGGGACTTGGATGGATTGAAAATGTTTTTAATGATCATTTTACCCAAGGTACACGTTGGTCGACGGTCGATGGAGTCAGTTGAAATTGGAAGTTAACTTCCCGCTGTGTGAAGCGTGCGGATTTGCAACAGGGAAATTATCGTTGGAAATTGCTTCTGTTGTGGTTTAAAATAAAATTGGGGGGGGGGGTTGTGAGAGTTAGGGAGGCAGTTGAACTATTTTGCCGTGCTTAGCTACTTTGGTCAACTTAAATCATTGCATCTTATCATCCCCCTATGAGTCGCAGATGGTTTTCTGGCCTTGCGGGTCGTGGCAGAACAGGTCTGGTGGAGCCCTGGCTGTTGGTAGGTGTAGATGTTGTTGTTATCCCACAGCCCAATTCCCTGATGGAAAAGGTTCTGTTGGGTTTCTTATTTGAACTCAACTCAGACTAGTTATTCTGGAGCTGCAGCCATCGGGAGAGTGGTGGTCTCGTAAAAGTGTAAAAACCTGCCTTAGGTGAGCCTATTGATTTTTAAAAGGGCTGTATCTGGTGGTTCCTTGGAAAGTATAGAGCTTCTAGAACTTTCTCTCTCGGTTTGTCTCTTAATCTCTTTTATTTTATCTATTTTCCTTACATCTTTACCATCTATCATTCTTTAGGCACACACATACAGTGTATGTCATACACACACATATATGTACGCACACACATGCAAGAATGCACACGCAAACACGCATACACACATGAAAAAACACCCACACACATGCACACACACACACACACACACACATTTATAGTGGTGATCCATCAAGAGCCATAATCAGATTCAGAGTCATTAGATTCTGTGTAAGTAGTCATCTCGAAAGTATAAAAAAAAGTAAAGACATCATGCCTAGGGCGAGACAGCATAGCAACATCCTAATTCTGGTCCTGCACGATTAAAGCATTTTGAGGACCAACTTTGATACCTTGATACTGGTTAATCAAAGAAGACACTTTGTGGCTTAAAACGATTCAGAATTACACTAGCAGAGGCCTAGAGCTAGTGGCCTATAAATTGGTTAAAATATGAATTGGTGGTTTTATCGTTTTCAAGGATTTAAAAATATATTTTGTGAAGTGCTTTGAACACCTAGAAAAGCATGATACATGAATGCATTTGAATGTGCCACACCATCTGTGAAGGGAACAAAATGTTTCTGCTCTTCCACAAGTTCTAGGAACTGTGCGGTATCTAATTAACTAAATACTTAATTAATTAAACTATCAAATCACTTGTGTTCATGTAAAAGCAGTTATGTAGAAAACACCGTGACCACCGTTTCACGGCTGTTTTTGAAAAGTACCACTAGAGGGAGCACCTTTCCCTTCACACTTATTTTGAAGAGAACAAACATTAGGCACAAGTTATATTTTCCACGGACAATATTTCGTAGGAGCATCCTTTAAGAATGCAACTACAGAACATTTCCTGGAAATTAAAATATACATGGATATAGATTACCCAGGTTTTAATTGGATTGGAAGAGGAAGATACATTTAGTCATACCTCAGGGTTTGAGCTAAATCATTGATTCTCAAATCAGTTGTTATGTTGAGTGCAAATGGTTTGTTTTGAAGCCGTAAAGAAAGGGCAGCAGCAGAGCGGCCGTTAAAACACAATTTTGTGAGCGTGTGTCAGTTTGAAATTTCACGATGTTGCGATTGTTTTTTAACAACCTCGCACACCACATCATCACGCCGTCACCTGGAGCAACCGAGAGGGGACAGAATAAAGTCGGTGAGGTAATGAAGCCTCCGGGAGGCAATGAAGCCAGACTACACTTTTACTCCTCTATCATCATCATCTCTCTCTCTCTCTCTCTCTCTCTCTCTCTCTCTCTCTCTCTCTCTCTCTCTCTCTCTCTCTCTCTCTCTCTCTCTCTCTCTCTCTCTCTCTCTTTCTATCTCCTTTGAGTGGAGGCTCTGACGCACCCTAAAGCAACACCACCAACCAAACAGTAATCAGGTTTTGGCTTTGGATGGAATTCATCTTCTAGGCTTGGGAAATAGTATTCTGCAAGTATGATAACACTTCTGAGTGTGTGGGTTTTTGTGTGTGTGTAAGTGGGTGGGTGTTTATGTATGTGTGTGTGTGTGTGTGTGTGAGAGAGTGCGTGTGCTTGTGTTTATGTTTGTGTGTTTGTTTGTATGTGTTTGAGTATGCGCTGTGTTGTGTGTGCGTTGGTGCGTGTCTTTAAAAACATGGACAACTCTAATTTCAGATGCCCTGACACCACAAGTATTCCTATAGAGCAAAAAAATCAACAAGCCACAGAGACTCGTCTCCTCACGGCGTTTCCATTCCCACCATATTTCATTATCCACAAATGTGTCGGCCAGCAAGGCAAGTAAAGCAGAGAAGACAATGCACAACAAACCCCCTGAAAAACCATTTGCAGTGAATGGGGGAGGAGCTGTTATTTGTTATAATACAGCTCTAATCTCAATGTTTTCCCAGCCCACACAGAGATTTATAAACAGTGACGGAAGAAGCATCCATCTTGTCCAGAGTCTGGCTGGCCTCAACTCAGCTCCTCTCACATGATCGATGCCTTTTCTGGCCCCCCGACACCTCGTATAGCAGGCTGAGAGGGGGGTGGGGGGCGGGCGGGAGAGTCACAAGGACCTTGGTCAAGCTTGGTTAATTCTGCAATCTCAGCGTTGCAAACATTCGCATGTGAATATCCGTACAGGCATGTATATATATTCAGGCATGGGGGATTTCAGAAGTGATCATTTTAGGCAAATGCAAGAGGGGACCGGAGGGGTAAGGCGTAGAGAGGAGGGAGCGAATGGAAAAGGAAATTTGGCAGAATGTTTTTACGGCTGTCATGGTGATGAATTGGCCTCTAATGATTAATCTCTATTTAAATGAAACATTAGCATCTCCCGACCGATAGAGCCACCGTGCATTCACTTGGCCGCGGCCTTTCTGTGTCACAGAAAAAAATGAAACATGTTGATTGTATATCACTTAAAGAACAAGGAGAACAAGAAGTTGAAGGAATCACAGAATAATTCCATGGTTGATTAACATTAAGAAGTGGCCGGTTACCAAACGAAACGAAACGTATAAATCTGAGAAAATGTGGAGAAATGGACAGGCCTATTTTTTTGTGTGTTGACTTGGCGTGAAGGGATCTGTGGGGGACAGGGGCTGAATAGGTCACTTCAAAAGCTTCTTCATCCTTTATTATAGTCTGTGAGGGAGAATACCCCCACCCCACAGCCCCCATCCTTCATTGGGTCAACTCGGTCGACCGCCCGAGTTCAGTCAAGACACTAGGAGAGGTTCACACCTCGACCTGGTTTCAGTTCAGTTTCCCACAAGGCCTTGCAGGTTTTCTACAAAAGCGCCGTCCCGCACCGAACAGCTGCTCGTTTCAGGCAGGAGGACGGAGGACGGAGGGACGGAGGGGGGGGGTACAGATTTATGGTCCGCCAAAATCAAAACCTTTTAAAATTCCAACAGCTGACCGTATACAGGCCAAACATAGAAATAAAATCCCTTTGTGTGAATAGGATCACTCGTATGTGCCTCTTGTCCTCTCCGACCCAGGTTTCACTATGGGTATTAGTGGCCATAACTAGAGACGCCCCCCTCCCCCAAACACCACCATTACCCCCTCCACCCATATGCTCCTGTCCATAGACCTTATGATTGGGACCATAACAGGTTATGATTGCCCATTCCCAAAACAGAGGTAAGGGGTCAATGGTGGGACAAGGCTTTCTGAAGGAGACCTAAAGGCTGAAGGGACACCGGGGGAGAGGGGAGACTGATGCTGAGGGGAGGCGGATGTGGACCGCTTCTAATTGTGCCTTGCAGGCGTTGCCGTGGCAATCCCATGGCTGTGCTTTGACTCCGGGCGTGGGGCAAAACTCCCATTTTTCATCGTCGGTCGCTTAACCCTTAAAAAGGATGTCTGAATTTAAACCCGAGAGGCACAGAGCATAACTGTAGCCTCCATCTCATGTGTGGTATCGGTATCCGCTTTAAGAGACTGTGCAACATATTGATACAGGGATAGGGTTCTGTGGAAGCTGCTTGTTGCAAACGCCAACAGGAATCCCAACAAAGCCAACATAACAAACAAATGCAGTAGCGGGTGACACACCAATCCATACGTTTTATGGATTTGTGTGTTGTATGTCGTTTGTTGTCTTCTCCCAGAGAAATGTCTAGATACAGATATATATACAGCTGTAGCCTGCATCTCCTGTACAGCGTTGGTTTTGATAAGAGACGGCGTTGTGTTATTTGCTTCCTGACGCGACTTACCGGCAAAACAAGACAACACCATGCATTTAGTAGGGGTTGAATACGTATCTCGGACTGGGTGACACAGCTATCCATTACATGTACAGATATGCTTGACGTTTGGCTGTTTATTATATAATGAACATTATAGTGTGTATGATATAATGGTTACGACAGGAACACCTGACAGGTTTTTGACGATTCTTTATCCCTGGAGACCATAGAAGTGCTGCTGAATGTGTTGAAATGGAGACAGATCCACAGATTTTCTTGAAGATCTCATTTGCATGCGCGTCTTCCGTTGGCTGATTGAAGAGGAGGTGGCCTCTGCTCCTTCTCTCGACCCGGTAGCTGGGCCCAGCCGTTACAACAAGGTGATATTCAGTGCGTATGCCAACAATCTCCCATTCTGATTTATAGGCCAGCGCTGCTTCTGAGTAAACGTAAATCACTAGATAGTGTGATCATAGGCCATACTTAAAAATAGGTCCAACATCAGTTTGTGCATTTAAGATTGTGCCTCCTTTCTGTTCTGACGGCGTTTTCTTGACCCTTAAGTAAGGATGGAAGATGCTCCACATAAATCAGTGTTTTTGACACTGAAGTGAAGTGTACAGGGCGTGTGGGTTTGAGTAAGTGTGTGTGTGTGTGTGTGTGTCTGTGTATATGTGTGTGTGTGTGTGTCTGTCTGTGTGTGTGTGTGTGTGTGTATATATGTGAGTGTGTGTGTGTGTGTGTGTGTGTGTGTGTGTATTTCTGTGTGGAAGTGTATGAAGAGGGAAGTTCAAGCAGTAGCCAAAGCTTTCAGTTGAAGTAAGTAGACAGTAAGCTTTGACCGTAAGCCTTTGTACAGCATCCCCATAAGAGGAAGATCCCATTTGAATTCACCAACAAGATATCCACAAGTTTAAAATAAACATCCTTGAATGCTCAAGACGACCATCTCTGACCTTGGCATTTGGCTGCATGATAATGTATAAAAATGCAGAGAAGAGAGGGAAAAAGCCCGTTGCTTTAGGGTCTGCTGGCCTCCTC
>NC_136947.1:16401033-16406033 GCF_949987615.1 Pollachius pollachius | reverse complement strand
CCGACGTACGTTCTCCTACCCCCCTTCATCGTTATGGTTGTCTCCTCGTCGCCGTGGAGACTCTTATTCTGTGTTCTGTGTTTCTGTGTTTCTCCTCACAAAGAATGCAACGAGTCTCTTCAAAACGCTGTTTGACATGCACTGTGATCTGTGAGGGCACGGGGAGAGGTTACATAGTCTTTAGGCAATGTAATTATTGGCATTATATCCGAAAGAATTTGACAAATTGATTTCGGGATGAATGCAAATGATCGGCTTAAGTGCAACGTTTGATTCTCAAGTCTCTCTGCTTTGAAAAATTGCAAGACGACGCCAACAATTAAGTTGTTAATGATTCATTCAAGGAGCAAACATCTTACAATCACGGACTACAGGCAACATTATTATTATGCCACAAAAGGCAATTGCACGAAAATGAGAGGTTTTACTTTCTCTCTGCTTCAGCAATATAAATTGATGCTGGCCTTGGTGACACTTGGCCCATGTCAAATGGTAATGGAACATGGCTTTATTCAAACTCTGATACACACCACGCGTTGCATTATAATAAATAAATGGGTTCTGAAAATCCATAGTCGTCATACATTTGCTCTGAAACTGGTTTCCATTAGGACTGGCTAAGGAGGGCGTGGGATGGGCGATACAGTCCACAGATATATATATATAAACATACCCGTGGATATTCATCCATCCATAACTACATTCCAGACCTAGGGGAGAAGTTGACCTGATTGATTTTGAAAGCCATGAAAGTTTGGTTTAAAAGCGGACTTCGCGAGCCTAATTTAAACTGGGTGGGGGGGTCTCCAAGCACCGAGGACTTATATCAGAATTAAGGTGTGCCTAAATACCATAAATAATCAATGGTTGCATCACCCTGGCTAAAGCTTGGTAAAAAGGGTACTCTCCCAACCCGATCAAAGAAGATACATTGGTGCTGTCTGGTCTGAATTGGCAAACTGTGTTACAGGGAGTAATGCACATCGTGCATACAGGTACTTAAACGTATTAATCAATTTAATGATGCTTGATGAATGGACTTCAATGCTGTAAGACGTCCGATTTTCATCATGGATGAAAATCGTGGATTAATCTCATTGTGCAATTGAGATCAGTATTGGCATACTATATATCCATGGCATCCTGATATTTTCCATGGGTTGAGAAAGAAGATTTTTTCTTTTTTACATTTCTGTGAAACAGGATGTTATTGTAAAAACTGTTTGTATACAATGACATGTCAACAAACTGGAACATACATACATATACCTTCTTCTGTTAAGAAAGAGGGGAGATGTGTGGGGTCAACCACACAAAGTACACACACACACACACACACACACACACACACACACACACACACACACGCACACGCACACGCACACGCACTCACACACACGCACACGCACACACAGTCACACACACATACACACACACACACATACAAACAGTAATAAGACATATACAGCCAGTCGTTCTACCTTAAAGTATTCTGTGGCTAATTTTTAACGAATCCAATCAAATCAATCAATCGACGTTTCCATGAGCCAGTGCCTTTCAATCCCAATTACCTTGCTTAGGTTGTGTCACCGACGCGAGTGATGCAATGCTTGGCTCTTCCAAAATAAAACATAAAACAACAACCCCGCTTTTAGAGATCAATAAGCCGCGGAATGATCTCCTTAATCCAGGTAATGATCCTGATTAGTTTATACACCCGACGTATCATCTACCAGCTCTATACCTTTACCGTGATTAAAACCAGGCAGTGATTCCCATCCTTAACGACCCTTCCTAGCCTCAGGTAATGGAAGGCGGGGCAGGGCGGCCGGAGATCCTCCCAAATGTATTTTGATGCTGTGGCTTCAATCAAACCTAATCAAGTTCCCCACAGAGCTCCGCCACGCTTTTATAGATTTCCTGGTACAGACAAAAACAGGCACACACACAGATACACACACACACACAGAAAACCACACGCATGCATACATCTATACGCGTACACACACACACAGACCAACACATACACACACATGCGCTTACATCTATGCACACATAAGCACACAGACACACAAACACATACACACACATACACTAACAGACACATTCATAGATTAGCATACATTCACATACACGCATACAGACACACACTCTCGGACACGCATGCTTGGACACAGACCTATACCAAAAAACACACTCACACAAATACCCATCTACTCTGCAATCTATGCTCTAGGGGGCTGTTAGCCTCTATCCTCATGTATTTAAGTAATTTACAGTCAAGGCCAATAGGAACATTGTTTGCATTCATGTCTTTCTTTCAGTGTCGTTGTGTGCCTGAAAATACAAAATAGATGGGCGTATAATAGTGTTGTATAATAGTGCTGTATAATAGAGGAGCTGGTATTTACAGCCGAAGCTAAGGGGAGATGCTGATGTGGTGGAATAATGACTATAAAACCAAAAACAACACAATGTGTGGAGGTGCAGTCTGGGCATAGTCTGTATCACGTGTCCACAGGGTCGTTGTTTAGGTTTAAAAATCGAGTGAAATACTCCCAACAGATTAATAGCACAGTACGACAAGACTGGCTTGAATTACACTGGGGGCAACATAGGGCTATCCCTCACCCAGTAGGACAACAAGGGTGCTACTGTGTTGATGTGTGTCACTGACTATTTAAATAAGGCCACAGCTCCTAAATCACTAAGAAATATTCCCCAGTAACAAAAAAGCCTAACTCTTCACCTGGTGTTATTATTGACTTAAACGCGGTTTCCCAGGTGCTTGACCTTCCCTCTTAGTTAACACAGTGACCTTGCCTTCCACTGTGTTTTTCTCCGAGAGCTAGTTACCAACAAAAGAACTCTGTGTGCATAGTCCTTTATATTTATGCACATAATCATACACTCTAGCCACTTTTGGAAGTACCTGTCAAAATCGGCGACCGATCTGTGGAGTGATTAGTTATGCCTGGATGAGTTTGCAGAACATTCTCCATCTGTATTCGCCACGTTATATGTGGAATAAGCACAGTGGGTAATAAGCGTTGAGACTGACAAGGTTAACTGGATGCAGGGTAAACAGTTTGGCCATTGGTTGGAGGTCGGTGAGGTCTGACAGTTTGAAGTGCACTTTCAATTTGTATTTATTTATTCTATTTGCCCAAAAATAGGGAAAAAAAGGTTCAAGTTTCGAAAATCATTAGTAAATCAGTGTTCTTGTTGGACCAAATGTGGCAGTTTGCTAGCAACTATCATTAAAAACATGAAAAAAAGATAAAAAGAGGACAGAGTAAAACACAAGAAAGATAATTTAAAACTAATATTTCTTCAGAATGTGTTGGACAATGCAGGAATTTCAGAAAGAAAAGTTACGCATCAGCGAAACCACTAATGTGTGAGCTGTGTTCTTCCAAGAGGACTATTTTAACATGAAGAACAGCTGCTTTCATTAATGGTTTCTAATGGCTCTGTTTTGTTCTTGTTTTTTCATGTTTTTTTTGCACCACAGCAAAACAGACTAGCACCTGGTAGAAAAAATATAAATTGTTGTTGTCTAGCGAGCATATGTGTCAGACACTACGGTTTAGCACATTCATGTGAGAGCTTTGAAGTTACCTTTAAGAGATTGATCGTAACAAGGCAGTTTGTTGGTGGAATAGGTGTAGTGTGTTTGTACTGATTTAGAGTCCACCTTCAGCTTCACCCGTATCTTTTTCTAATGTTAGTTCTAAGCGTTCCCTTCTTGTTTCCTGTTCAAACAACTGGGAAAGAACCAAACATGGCGGAAACATCTAACACCCAGTTCCATTCCTCTATTATTTACCACTTACTAATATGACATCCATGCATGATCTCCGGATCAACTCTGGAGAATCAGGTCCGGGGTTGTTCGGGAGTTGCCCTTTCACAAATAACCAGAGATAAGCCGCATCAGATGTGTTCACACATATTGAAGATAGCCCATACATAAGGTGAGGGCTGGTTCCTGGGTAGAGCCCATAGGATTTTACAACACATCGAAGAAGGCAGGTGAGGCTACAAACTCTGTCATGCTTATTCTTTCTGAGGTAAAGAAGGTTTCCACTCACCAGAAGAGTGGAAAGCAGGAAAAAGCTGGAACACAAAATACAAGTGAGAAGAGAAGTGAACGAAGCAGATACACTTTGTGCTGCTGTATTCGCGCCAGTCGAATGACTCACTAGCTAAGTAATTAAAGCACAACTTGCAAGTTTGCAGCCAACTTAGAAAAGGTCTGAGATTTCAGTAATGCAACGTGCGTGCACAAAATTGACGTTGTCACCTGTGGTAAGACACAAGGTAAAGCTACAGTGAATGACAAGTAGACTCACAATGTTGGGAACTTTGAGTTGTGAGAGCGATTAAACATTAATTTATTCTCTCCGTGGCAAACTTGGTCCTCACTAGAGTTTGCGGTACCCTGGATGTTAAATATTCGAACGACTACATAGGGCTGTTGTCCATCATTTTTCTACTTCATTGCTCTCGTGGCTCCATGCTGAGGGGACTGAGTTTTAACCATTCACTGGCTTTTTGCCTTGCCACAATTTAAAGTGATAAACCACCTGTAAGTTGCTCTTAAATAAGGGTGTAAGGGTTCAGTATCTTGCCCATGTATTCCTACGGATACACTGCGGTGGTAGACTTCAGGGGACAATGGGGTTTTGTATAGAGAACCTTTCGGCTAGGAGAAAAATCCCCACCCCTAGAGTTTCCTGAGGGACCTGACCCCCTTGTTCTCTATGAGAAACAGCAGTCTGACGACTATGGCCTTGTCTTTCTCTTTGCCATCATCAGTGCATGGTGTCCCATGAATGAAACATCAACCCGACCACATACTGCGCCTGTTTTGTCGAAGACAGGTCCGACAGATCCCTGTACAAAAACCCATGTACCGTAATGTGGTTCTGACTTGAATAGAAACCGCCTCATGTAGCACGACAACAAAGGCCTACGTCTGCAGCTTTGTGCCCAGT
>NC_136947.1:16376033-16398533 GCF_949987615.1 Pollachius pollachius | reverse complement strand
CCTCTCTGCTCTAATGAAACCATAATGGAGGATGACAGAAAGTGGATTGGGACCCCGGCTCTCACAGCCTGCCCTGGACATTGTGGCAACCCGTCTCCCCAAGTGTCAGATACCCGGCAGGAATTACACGGAAAGCAGGGGTTAAAGCCGCAGTCGGCGTTTATTTCAACAGAATAAATAGTCGGTATACTCGTGCTAGGGTCTCCGTGAGCCTCTAGATCGCCGGCGTGGTGCGGAATCCCTTCGTGTCGCTTCGCCCTTCTCCCGGTCTAGCGAGTACTCCCGCCGTGTCACTTGCCCGGCGCTGTGTGGAATCCCTCCGCGTCCCTTGCCGTTCGCCCGGTCTGGTGCTTACTCCCTCCGTGCCACTCTCCCTGTGGTGCGGACTCTCTCCGTGGCACTCTCTCGTTGGTGCGGACTGGTGCCCCATTTAAGTCCAGCTCCTGGTCCTTTCCCTTCCTCCGGCCAGGTGTCCCCGATTGCGCTGATTGGGGGGAGAGACGTGGTGCTCTCTGTCGCCGGCTGGAGGGTGGCGACGGTAAACCCCCGTCTACTGCGTGTCCTCGGACCCGCCCGGTCCGAGGTCCGGCGGCGGGATGCCACAACATGTAGATCACTTTTTATGTGTGGGTGTGTTTGTGGGTGTGTTTCTGTGGGTGTACTTGTGCGGTGTGTGTTTGTGTGTGTGTGTGTGTACTGTGTGTGTGCGTGTGTGTGTGTGTGTGTATACTGTATGTGTTTGAGGTTGTTTCTGCGTGTGTGTACTTGTGCTGTGTGTTTACTGTGTGTGTGTGTGTGTGTGTGTGTGTTTGAGAGGGAGAGAGAGAGCGATAAAGAGAACGAGAGAGAAGGTAAATATGTTCCTCTAAGATTGAGCGCATTTGTTTTGTGTTTGAATAAGAGAGAGGAAGATAGAGTGAGGCTATGTGTATGTTTGCGTTTGTGTGTGTGTCTGTGTGTGTGTGTGTGTGTGTGTGTGTGTGTGTGTGTGTGTGTGTGCGTGTGCCTTTGCATGTGTATGTGTGTGTGTGTGCATACGTATCTGTTCCTGTATGAGAGGGAGCATCTGTTTGTTCTGTAGAGAGAATGAGGCAATGTGTGCCGGCCTGCATGTTTGTGTGTGTACAAAGAGAGAGAGAGAGAGAGAGAGAGAGAGAGAGAGAGAGAGAGAGAGAGAGAGAGAGAGAGAGAGAGATACAGAGAGCGTGTGTCTGTTTGTATATGTGTGTTTGTGTGTGTGTGTGTGTGTGTGTGTGGTGTGTCTATGGCAGTGCATTTGTTTGCGCTTAGTGTGTCTACAGTGAATCAATGACTGTACACATTATTGATAATAATTCACCATGGAACCTTAGGCCAAGAAGCATCTACAAAACGGATCAATTATTCGGTAGCGAAACCAAACAGATATCTAATGCATAGCTAAAAAGGGGAAATACAATATAAACTACATTGAGGTTCAGACAAAGAGGGAATTTGTTTGGAGGCAGACACGGGTCAGGGGCGATACAGGGGAGAAAAGGGAAGAAAATAGAGAGAGTGAAGACGGAGGGCAGGGTTTGAGGTCGGCTGAGGGGACGAGCCCAGAGCATTTTCTGTGCTTCTCCCTGGTTTGCTTTGAAAGTCTGCTAATCCCAGGGCAAACTCTGATGACTGCAGGTCCCTGGGAGCGCAAACAGCCCATCAATAATATATATCCAGATCAGCTGCCAGCACTACACATGCTGGCCACACCCACTTGACACACACACACACACTCAGACACACAAAATCACACACATACAGTGGGGCAAAAAAGTATTTAGTCAGCCACCAATTGTGCAAGTTCTCCCACTTAAAAAGACGAGAGAGGCCTGTAATTTTCATCATAGGTAAACCTCAGCTATGAGAGACTAAATGAAAAAAAAAATCCAGAAAATCACAACTTCTGATTTTTTAAGAATTTATTTGCAAATTATGGTGGAAAATAAGTATTTGGTACAAACCAGCAAGATTTCTGGCTGTCACAGACCTGTAACTTCTTCTTTAAGAGGCTCCTCTGTCCTCCACTTGTTACCTGTATTAATGGCACCTGTTTGAACTCCTTATCAGTATAAAAGACACCTGTCCACAACCTCAAACAGTCACACTCCAAACTCCACTATGGCCAAGACCAAAGAGCTGTCAAAGGACACCAGAAACACAATTGTAGACCTGCACCAGGCTGGGAAGTCAGAATCTGCAATAGGTAAGCAGCTTGGTGTGAAGAAATCAATTGTGGGAGCAATTATTAGGAAATGGAATACATACAAGACCACTGATAATCTCCCTCGATCTGGGGCTCCACGCAAGATCTCACCCTGTGGGGTCAAAATGATCACAAGAATGGTGAACAAAAATCCCAGAACCACATGGGGGGATCTAGTGAATGACCTCCAGAGATCTGGGACCAAAGTAACAAAGGCTACCATCACTAACACACTACGCCGCCAGGGACTCAAATCCTGCAGTGCCAGACGTGTCCCCCTGCTAAAGCCAGTGCATGTCCGGGCCCGTTTGAAGTTTGCTAGAGAGCATTTGGATGACCCAGAACAGGATTGGGAGAATGTCATATGGTCAGATGAAACCAAAATAGAACTTTTTGGTAAAAACTCAACTCGTCGTGTTTGGAGGAGAAAGAATGCTGAGTTGCATCCAAAGAACACCATACCTACAGTGAAGCATGGGGGTGGAAACATCATGCTTTGGGGCTGTTTTTCTGCCAAGGGACCAGGACGTCTGATCCGTGTGACGGAAAGAATGAATGGGGCCATGTATATTGAGATTTTGAGTGAAAACCTCCTTCCATCAGCAAGAGCACTGAAGATGAAACTTGGCTGGGTCTTTCCGCATGACAATGACCCCAAACACACCGCCCGGGCAACGAAGGAGTGGCTTCGTAAGAAGCATTTCAAGGTCCTGGAGTGGCCTAGCCAGTCTCCAGATCTCAACCCCATAGAAAATCTTTGGAGGGAGTTAAAAGTCTGTGTTGCCCAGCGAAGGCCCAAAAACATCTCTGCTCTAGAGGAGATCTGCATGGAGGAATGGGCCAAAATACCAGCAGCAGTGTGTGAAAACCTTGTAAAGACTTACAGAAAACATTTGACCTCTGTCATTGCCAACAGAGGGCATGTAACAAAGTATTGAGATGACCTTTTGTTATTGACCAAATACTTATTTTCCACCATAATTTGCAAATAAATTCTTTAAAAATCAGACAATGTGATTTTCTAGATTATTTTTTTTCATTTTGTCTCTCATAGCTGAGGTTTACCTATGATGAAAATTACAGGCCTCTCTCATCTGTTTAAGTGGGAGAACTTGCACAATTGGTGGCTGACTAAATACTTTTTTGCCCCACTGTATATGTGTGTGTGTACATGAATACACGTGTGTGTGTGAACATGCAGACACACATACACACTGACACACATACACATATTCACAAACATGCAAACACATACACACACATGCAAAGATGCACAAAAAAACAAACAGCTATCAAACACACACTCACTCTCCCACTCACACAATTGCAAATGCAAGAAGACAGGAAAAGCCAGAGAGAGAGAGAGAGAGATACAGACAGAGAGAGAGAAAGAGAGAGAGTGCAATTTTGGTGTTGGGGGGTTTCTGCTGAGACCTTACTGTCACAGTCATCAAAGGCATGTCGTGTTCAATCCCAGCAGATCTGGTAAAAAATCTCCTGAAATAGAGGTTGTGGCACCTGCCTTTTTTGCTCTGTGATTCCGCAAGAACAGTCTGATTGCCTGCCTAAAAGCAGGGAGATGAGACACGCTTCCGACTGAGGTCTTTGTGTGTTTACCCCTGTGCTCCCACATAGACTGCGTAGCAAAAGTGGTGCTTTTCCAAGTCCACCAATACAGTACTGTTTATAAGAAAAAACTGAGTTCAAGATGGGATAGTGAAAGACATTTTTTATTCAGTGAGAGCACTGAGATACTGACATTTAAAACTATTTCAGTATAAAGGGGGCAGAAAAGTCAAGTAGTCTAGAGCAGTTTGACTCCCGGCCCAAAGGTGCTGGGTTTGAACCCTGCATATGTTGACTCAGCAGTCTTTAGTCGCCCCTGAGCAAGGAAGAATCCTTAACCTTTCTGCTAATTAATGAAATAAAATGCATAGCAAAGTTGCAAGTGGCCGCTAAGTGACTAAATAGCGAATAGTAATATTACAACGTAAATTTAGAAATACGCAATAAAGGGTGGTCTGACACCGCATAACAAGTTACACGCTTTTGGGCGGGGAGAGTTTGTGTGTATGTGTGTGTGTGTGTGTGTGTGTGTGTGTGTATGTGTGTGGTCCGTGAGAGTGCAGCCTTTGGTCTCATTAAAATGCACCATTTGTGGCTGAACTATGACAAGGCACACAGCTCTACATGCAAATGGTTCATTTCTGTTATCCTATGCTGCCAGGAGGTCAGCCAACGGATATTAAAAAAATGCTCACAGATGTGCCATGGCAACCATCCAGGATACACACAATATACATTTCTCTGTTTCCGGAATGATTTGTCTGTTTGCAGGGAACGGTTAGGAGGGAGGGGGATGAGGGGGTACCTTGATGAAGGCCAAAGTGAAAATTGCTCGTTCTGCTCAAATAGACTCAAATAAATGTTAAAGACCCAACCAGCCGGCCCCATCTGGCCTGTTCGCATTTCTGGAGTTTAGTAAGAAAAAAATGAATCTATATATATCGTACAAGGGCATTCTTCAATGCCATCGCTTAAAAGAGACATAAATGTATGCTGTGCGGTTGTTATTGAAAGAAAAGAAAAAGACTGAGTTGCGCTATACAAAATTGTCCTTGGTTACTTACAGTAAAAATGTTCAAGTCATTTGAGCACATTTCTCTCTGTGCACTCTGGGGACTGCATTATGACCAAACAATATTACCAGCGGCTAACAACAAAGGCCTCCTGACTCTGTGAGGAAACGGTGAAAGGACCTAAGATCAAATCGGCAGGGAAAGCCCAACAGCAGCCGCAGTAGTTACAGTACGCCGACGCCAACCATCGGAACCATACTGCACATTATATAGCGGCGCCCCCGCCTGTTGTTAACATCCCCCAAGGGTCCACTATATTCTGGGGCATTTTCCTTGTTTTTCTCTGCCTTATTTTCCCTGGAATAACCGATAGATTGCACTGTGCTTGTGCTTTAATTGCCATGACATGGCTCATCAGGAGCAAGACACTGATAGTGCTGCGTCTCCGGAGAAAGAAGGAGCTCAGAAAGAGGCGTGATGGAAAATCGGTAGCAATTGTCTGGACTTATTGCCTATTAAAAGGTAGAGCGCTTGCTTTTAATGGGCCCTCTTGTTAAAATTACACATACGTGCCAGAAGGAAGAGAGTAGCAAGGAAGGAGGGGAGCTAGATAAAAAAAAAAAATGAAACTAATATTTGGAATTAGTAAGCAAGAAGTAGTTAGCTGATGGACTCTTTCTTATACATGACAGTGTTTATTTTGAACGTTGCAGTACAGGGCATTTTGATGTCATCCAATGAGTGTGTTTGTACGCTGGTATATCAATGAGGATATTGTTTTTGTGCCCTTTTTCCCGCTGTTATGACCAAACACCTCTTATTTGGATTATTAATTTGAAAAATTATTTTCCTTCCTGAAGTCAGTTTAAATCGTCCCAATCAAGACGTGTCACACAATCTGCGCTGCCAAGTAGTAGGAGTCAGTTTACTGACCACGAGACTGTTCTATCTCATCACCTTGTGTTTGAGTAACACAGGGATGGATCTAGGCCTCTCTCTCTGTCTCTCTCTCTATATATATATATATATTAAAAACCAAAACTCAGAAAGGAGTACACCTATAAAAAGCCAGAGCAAAAATGGAAAAGAAACGCGGGGCCTGGAGGCATTTGGTAGGAAATAACAAGGGATGGGGCGGTAGGGCAGAGCTCTGGAGGAGAGCGGTAGGGAGATAGGTACGGGCACCAACGTAGAGCTAATCAATAAACGCCCTATTGCTTTGACGAAGAGAGGTGATCGGCACGGCTGGTAGGAGGAGGAGGAGGAGGAGGAGGGAACGGAAAGGGGTAGGAAGTAAGGTCTGAAGACAAAGAGCTAGAGCGAGGCCTTCTGGGATTGGTTCCTGGAGGCACAGAAGCAGCAGTTCAAACAGATGCCCTCCTCCCGTACCCGCTCTCAGAAGAGCGGTAAAGGTTACCCAGCCCCCAGTGGTACGCAGGTTTTGGACTTGTTTCCAGGGTTCTACCGCAAAAAAGGTGAGGTTTAACAGATATTCCTGTTCGCCGTCGGGAATATCATAACCGGTACAGAAATCCAGCGCGTTTCCCCGACTGACCAAGAGGACATTGTTTCGCGGGTTTTTCCGTTAACGGCGCTATGTTTTCATTGAATCTCCGGTCGTATTGTTTTGTTTTTTTAAACCTCATGCGATCGATTTTCATCAGGGCCATACTGTACCTGGAATCCAGCACCTTGCACCCGTTGCCCTTTCAGTCACCGGCCGGTAGAACCTCCTGGGATTCGTCCTCCCGCGATGACACAGAGATCCGGAGCGATGCTGCTGCCACCGGGAGGGACGGGCCCTTCTCCATGGATGCTGCCATCTCCTGACCAAAGAAAAAAGAATAAATAAAAGACTTCAAAGTCTTCTTTGAAGTCCCTAGGTGGAGATCCCTCGGTTCCCAGGGAGATATCTATCCTTTCACTACCCCCCACCCCTCCTACTCTCTATTGTTAAGCAATGCACACGGATGAAAAAAAGAGGTGAGCATCGCAGAATGCCAAAGAGGAAGATCAAAGCGTGCGAGGGGTCGGAGAATCCGCGCAGTTAACTGCTTTACAAACCCTACGACTGAAGGGATGATGGTGGAAAGGTGGGGTGGGTTGAGCTCTGTTTATCAGCCCGGATGACGAGGGTTGTAGGTGTTGAGCAAAGCCAGTCGAAAGTTTTACTCCTGGCGCACGCCTTTGTGAAGACACACAGGGCCCTGCAGGTGTTTTCTCTTGGGGCGGGGATTGGGGAACGCACCGACCGACGGGAAGTGAAAAACAATGTTGGATATCAAACTGAAAGTATTCTTTTTTTTTCTCCCCGCCAATGGATTACGGCATGTGGCTGCACCTCGGTTCGTTATGTTATTACACCGGAAATTGCGTTCAAGTATGGCAGTAAACTTCATTACCAATAGCACACTAATAAGTTAGCAATTTAGCATGGTGCATCAGGTTTATTAAAATGTCCCTGTGATGAATGTGCACATTCATATGACAAAAGCAAATAAAGTACAGTTTATGCAACAAATAAATGAGCAGTGCCGAGCCAATATTAATCCACCATACATAAACTCCTGCAGCATCGAAACAAAAAAAAAAACTCAATTTAAATTTAATGACTGCTTCCACAGAACTCAGCACTGGCAACTGGGCCCGGTGCCTGCACACCAATAACAATAATGCATTGCTTTATCAAATGCCCTTTTCGCAGTGTGTGTCAGTGTCAGTGTGTGTCAGTGTTTGTGTGTGTGTGTGTGTGTGTGTGTGTGTGTGTGTGTGTGTGTTTGTCGGTGGGTGTGTGTGTGTGTGTTTGTCCCTGTCAAATTTCTTTATATTTATTTCCTTTTGTAATTGTAGCTATTTCATAACCACAAGGATAAATGTCTGCAAACGTTCATGCCCAATGAATTTTTTTTAAAACATATACATATTTTTAAACAACTGTTTTCAAATTTGATGGATAGCATTACACGTGTGAAAGGAAACTTAATTCCCAATTCAAATTATCATCACTGGCTGTTGTGTGCCTTCAAGGGCTGTGTTCTGTACATGTTGTTTTGTAATTTCATCTAATTTATGTAGGCCTTACCAAAAATATACCCACAACGACTATATTGCAGTAGTTTACTGAAACGTAGAAAAACACGACATTATGACTTAATAGAGATACAATATCTAATGGAATATATATTTATTTAGGACAGTTACAACTTTATTTTGGAATCGTGAGGAAGGCAATGAGTGGAAGGCAAATGGAATGGCTATTTGTAATTGGACTTGTTGTTTACATTGATGGTACATGCTTTCTGCTTACTATTCAGAATCTGCTTATGCAACTAAGAAGACTGATATGGCTTCTAATTCTAGCAGTCCAAGGTTCTTAGTTTATGAAGAAAACACAAACAATGTCCGATATACAATAAACAAAACATAAAAAACTATTTACGGCACTGATAGTTAGAAATTGACTACACCTTCCACAAACTAGTCTGTCTTCTAATTGGATGCAAAGAGCCACGGCCCCTCCCTAATGTTCCACCTAGACATATGTTGAACCACAACCACTCCTCCCTACTCCATATCAAAATACATTGCCATTCAAACCGATCTCTCAATTCATGAAATACCTTAAAGTAGTACTTTTTAGGCTGATGTAATGATATCTTGAGATTGAAACCAGATATCCTGATGAAAGCCCCAATGAAAATCTTTTCAATCCACTCAAAGTCTCTCTTTGAGTTTCAAATCCAAGTCTGGCATCAAAGCAGCTTCCATTTAGTGTGAACCTGATCAGTGTCTCCTGATCAATTCACCCTGTAACAAGCGAATATCATTCTTAAATTATTCTTATGATCATTATTATTTAGCTTACTTTTTATATGATGGTATTTACAGCCTCCGTGAAACAATTTTAAAGACATGGTAATGAAGCCTAAAAATATACAGTTATTAGGCCATGACTATTTCCAAAGCATTAGCATAACTCATGAAATTCAGAAATCCCTAAATTATGAGTCGTGGGTGTTAAGTGGCACATGAATCACTCAAAATCATTACATTGTGAAAAAAAACAAAGCATAACAAAACATTTACATGTACTTCACACTGAAAATCATCATGCACTGTGACTTTGCAAAAGAGCAGTGTGTCAGCAAGTGCGACTGACAAGAAGAGCAGGGCCAGAAGGGGGGATATTATGGCTATGGTTTCAGCATGACTGGAAAAGTACATAACAAATCATACATAATCACTACTGCTTTTGCATAGTAGGCAGGTCAAGTCGGAAAAATGAAAAAGCGAAAAATAAGACAAGATCTCAAGATTCTCATTAAACACTATAACACTCCAAACGCAGCATCTTACGTAAGTATCTTTAAAAAAGGTGAAGGTGAAGGAGTACCTGCCAGCATTTCTGCCTCCCTCCCTCTCTCTGTCTCGCTTTATCTATCTCTCCATCCTTCATTCAACCTTTAAGTGTATGGTAATGAGTGGCAATCAGGCGTCAGTGCTTGTGTTTTGCTCTAAGTCAGGGGGAAGAATGGAAGTAGGTACTTACCAGCTACGACGTGGGGAAAAGGTGGCCTAATTCAAGGCCTTTGTTCAAAAAGTCTGCCAATATCAACCCCCATTCAGAAAAGGTGTCAATTATAATGTCGATCATTAGTTTAGTGGCTGTTTATCGTTTGATTTGACCGAATGCGGCGTATAGCAATGAGCTCCAGTTGAAGAAGTCGTAACCACAGGGGGAGCTACTGGCTAAGTTGACCGTGTTGTTTTTGTGCACTTGTAAGGGATGAAAACATCGACTGTTGTTCGTCATAAGTGTTTTGTTTTTATATTTTGAGAGACAAGCAAGGACATGTGTTGATCCAAAGATTGATAAGGTATGAGAACAATCGTGTATTTACCTGAAAAACGTCAGTGGAAGTCAGTTGGGCTTTCATAAAAATCAATGCTGCTCGTAACTGCGACTTCAGGGACACACACACACGCACATACACACACACATGCAAACACAACTACACACAAACCCATGCACACACACACACACACACATACACAAACTCACACACACAAACACACACACACACACAGAAATAAACCCACGCACACACACACACACACACACACACAGATACACTAAAACAAAGAAACAAACAAACATACAGTGGTGCCGCTCAACGAAAACTCCCTCTCTATCTTCACCTTCACTTGAAACCCATTTCTGACCTAGACAGACATCTTGAATGGACATGTGAGATGTATATCTGCCATGCTGGCACATCTCAGCATCCCAGCTGGTTGATTCAGCAGAAGCTCTGTAACAAAAACAATCCTTGAAGCAACAAAATGAAATCCGGCCACCTTCACCAAGGTAATTTGGCTCACTATGGCGTGAGGCTATGTCATTGTCACATGTCACAGGAAGTGGCTTGCAGAGACAACCGGTTCTCAATATGAACACAGGATCTTGCCTTTATCAACAAACCGTTTGCGTCATGCAAATTCAACTCACAACTCGGAGCAAGTCGGTGCTTGTCATCTGCCCTGTCTTGTTAAGCATAACAATCGTCTAAAAAAAGATAAAGGACAAACTGTCGGTATTAGCCAAGCTGATCTGCACAAATAACGCCTCCTCTTTCATGGTAAATGTCACAGCCAAGGCATGTTCTACTTCCTCTTGCTCTCCACCAATAACACCCACGATGGACACCGCAGTGTAACACACGTTATACGGGGTGGAGATCTGTCGGTAGACCTATCCAGAAGTGATGCCTGGCTGACTGGCCGTCCCATCTCCTTCCCAGTGTGCTCTCTTCTACACAGGAGGGTGCAGACTACAGCAACATCAACTGTGTTTCTAATTACTGCCAAGTTCTCCTCGTCGGTGCAAAATTATTTGGTAGAATAAATGTGTTTAATGGTTTAGATTTTCTTCCTTCTTTAAAATTCTTCCTACACTTCTGCATCTAATTAACCGCGAGACAGCCCCACAGCATGGCACAAAACTCATTGTCATGAAAATAATTGAATTAATTATAACCATCTGAAATTGTATTGTTAAATTTAGCTTGTAGCTGTTGATTTGCACCGTATTTCTTTTTGGAATATGTCTTGTTTGGAATAACTTTTCAATAGGGTTTTGGTCCCTAAATAACAATAATTAGCTACTTTTTTTTTTTATAAATAGTATACAATGGATACACAGTGTTCTGTAAAGACACTGGATCAACAACCTCAAAGTATTCTTAGATCTATCCCACTGCTTCATAATCTAGACACACTGTCTCATTCTCACTTTCCAACCCAATCCCTGACTGCACTCCATCTCAAGAGTCTCATGTTGCTTTTATTCCTCCATCTACCTTCACTCAAGCAAAACCCTTTTTTTTTCAAGGCAAAAAAATATTTCACAACTTTCTTCAATTATATATAGGGTGCTTTTGAGTGACAGGGGGTGGGCATTGTGAACAGGGAGAGAGCCTGCTGCTAGTGGATCTATCCCTCTCTCAGAGTGAGTAACAACATTTTGGCAGGCAGGCAGGACAAGTGTGTGTGTGTGTGTGTGTGTGTGTGTGTGTGTGTGTGTGTGTGTGCATGCATGCATGCGTGTGTGAGAGAGTGAGTGTTTGTGGGTGCATTTGCGTGTGTGTGTGTGTGTGTATGTGTGTAACTTTTTGCATTTGAGTGTGTTTCGGTGTGTCTGCGTCCCTGTCTGCCCCACGTGCGCGTGCTGCGGTGGTGTGTTTGCCCACCAGCATGAACGCACACACCTGCAATCAAATGCGTGGCCTGCACCACGTACCGCATTGACAGGGCTGTGGCCTTCTCCCCCCCGACACCCCTTGACCCCTGTGTGGTTGGGGCCCTGTGGGGCAGGTGGGTTGCCATTAAACACACATCCAGCGTAACGAAGCATGAGAGCCGCAGGAAACGAGCGGTATTAGCGGAGCACCACAGCACACACACCCGGGCTCAACGCCCTGGGAAGGTACCGGGGTGCACCGCTCCCTCCCTGCGTTTCAATTAGGGAGCGGAACGGCTTCTCTTGGCCGCATGAGGATTTACATAGGGAGATAGGTGGATGGATACATACTTGCATCGTCCACCGTGGGGAAATTACCTTGTTGCAGCACTACAAGACAGGACAAGACAAAACAATAAGCTCAAAGTGGACAACAGAAACCCAGTGCGTATTGAGTAAACATTATATCCTCATTCTAAAGAGGAGCTAGGGATTCCAGGGGGCTAGGGAGTTAGAATAGTCAAATAAATGGAAAGATGGGTATGAATTGGGAGAATGCAACGATAATGAACAACAATTCAAAGCGTCCTTGGATGCGTTGCGTAGTCTGATGGCATAGTGATGACATATCAATGCAATGTCTGCATTTATGAAAAGCTTTCCAATAAGTGTGTGTTTGGTAAAGTCAACATCAAAACATACTAACAAACTGAGATTGATGGGAAATTAAATGCTGAAGTATTTTTCGATGTAGGAATTATCTTCGAGGTAATCTTTATCAACAAAAAAAACACAGCTAAAATATTAATAAAGACGAGGCTCATAGTTGGAGCCATTGGTGCAATCTTGTAGACTTGTAGAGTAGAATCAAGGAGAAAAATAAAAAAGGGGAAAATAACCACCAACAGAATGTTGTTTGTTGCTGTTGTAACTTCAGAGTGGTGATCAAAGAATACCTTTGAGCTTTTGAAAATGTTCTTATCAAGTTATTTTCTTAAGGGCCCTCAGCTCGGCAGGTGGCAATCTTGAAAAGATAATAATGTTGTTGAAAAGTCACTTTAGAAAGCCTTCTCCTGCAACCTCTCTCTGAGATATTTCCAGTTTGATTAGTTGAAGGCCTGTGTGATGAAAATGAAGCGGGCGGGACTGTGTAGTAGTTAGGGGCTGACTCCCAGCTGAGAGGTAATGACTTCGATCCCAGCATGTCCACAGCTTACCTGTAGGCACCTTCATGGATTCATGGCTCCAATGACTGGAACAAAAACTTGGCCCTGGCATATTTTGCCTAGACCAGTCCATAACAATCTTGCAGCCGTACGCACATATCTTTCTGCGCACTAGGAAAATGTGTGTGCCAATGGTGTCTGTGTGTCTGCCGGCACCAGAAGAGCCCTGCACCCAGCACCTAGCACCCAAGGGCGCTGGAGAATGCCCTGCAACAAACATATCAGTCAGTTTGGCACATTTGACAGCATGTGCCTGAAGGCCCTGTCCTTTTTTTGGGACTGCATTTCTCAGCTCTTTCAGCACCTGTTTTTTTTAAATTATGCACTGTTCCATGAAGGCACTGAGCCAAAGGAGGAGGCGTTTTGAGATGTGATTGGTTCCAGCCCAGTTCTTATTAGGAAACAAGAAGGACGGGCGGACCGACCTGTTTGATGGTTCACAAAAAATGAAAGAAAAGATGAAAAAGGGGCATGAAGGTCCAACGGGTAAGAGCAAGGTCTGCCAGATGGCCGATCCATCCCTGGCCACCTTGAACTACAGTAAGCGGCTTTGGAAAAACACAGTTGAATAACTGAATAGTAAATATTCAATCATAAATAACAAGATTGTTAAAGTAGCAGTTTGTATCGGGTGGTTTGGTGCACAGTGTCCCTAACCGTGTTTGTGTACAAACAAATGAACCTGCGTCATTTGGAGGTCATTAATCATTTAAAGCTTGCAAATGGCAATTAGTAAATGTTGATAAATGTTTAATGAATGTATCAATAAGAGATCATTAAGACAGAAGGCTCCTCTGAGGGCCAAATAATGGAAATCATGATATTGACAATCCGGCTTGCACACCTGGGCACCGAAGCGCGCAGATGTGTATATGGATGATTCATTAAAGTCAAAAAATAAATAAATAAAGGCAACGTACAGCCTTCTATTCCAGGCCAACGCTGTTGTTGCCAACAAAGATTTGTTCCTGGTATTCCAAGTCAGAGAGGCATACACAAGCACACCACTAGTCCAGAGAGGTTCCTATATAATGTGTTTTCCTTTTGTTTATGCCCTGTTTTATTTTTTGAGCTGCTGGTGTAGTGAGTGCGTATCCTACCACATGCCTCCAGACCTGTAATTGGCGTGAACGGGTGGAAAATGCACAATCATAAGCATTTTTAGGTGTATTTTGCAAGGTTGCCGTGAAAAAAAGACTAAATTGCGGTGATTCATGTGTTTCCATCCAAGCATGGAGTTCGGAGGCTGTTTATTTCTCTAGGTATTTTTTTGGGGGGTCCCCTGCTACAAAGTGATAGACGCGACTATAGCATTGTTTAGGGAAGAGGGAATTTACATATAAATTGAGAAGAGAAGGGAAGTGAGAAGGGGGGTTTGTGCGTGTGTGTGTGTATGTGCGACTAACAAGAAGAGCAGGGAGCTGAGTTGGGGTGCAGAATGGAAAGGGGGGTGGACCTGACAATCCAGAGGCTGTTAATGTAGGACTGTGCGTGTGCGTGTGCGTGTGTGTGTGTGCGTGCCTGTGTGTGTGTGTGTGGGTTGGGGGCGTGGTGTGGTTGGCGGCAGTGTTGGGAAAGTTCACTTTCTACGTGAACTAGTTCAAAGTTCAGTTCACAAATTTTAAAATGAACTAGTTCAGTTAAACGTTCATAATTTAAAAATTTGAACTAAGTTCACAGTTCCAAAAAATGAACTAGTTCATAGTTCTTTTTTTCAATATGTTGCTGTGAGCTATTCGTTTTTTCCGGCATTTTGAACATTGAGCCCCCTTTGAGGTTTGTCTAGGATGAAATAGAGTGGTTGAATCAAGTATCGTAGCTTAATACAGTTTCTATCGTGTTTTATTGCACATTTAGCGCATTTTGTAAATCCTATTGATTTCTGTTGGAAGACTCAATGCTCGTTGGCCGGAAACGGAAAGGGGGGGTGTTCACGTTTGGTTGTAGTCTTTTCTCTCGGTTCTAGCCCTACTGATGAGATGGAGAACCGAGCGAAAAGACTACAATCAAACGTAAACAGCCCCCCTTTCCATTTCCGGCCAAAAAGCAATGATTCTATGAGGTATTCTAGTCCGCTGAGCTATGAGCCAGAGAGCTAACGTTATGGATTGTACATATTTATAATTCGAAATTCGTCTCAGCCTTTATACCACAGATACTCTAGGGTCTATAGCATATAACAGTGTTGTCTGATTACAGTTTAATTCATTTTCCACAATTTAACAGCTCTTAGTTTTGAAGAATAATCACCGCGCCATTCGTTTCAATGGGAATCGCGCCGGTCTGTACTTTCAAAATAAAGTGTACATATTTATAATTTGAAATTCGTCCCAGCCTTCATACGACAGATACTATAGGGTCTATAGCATATAACCGCGTTTTCTGATTACAGTTTAATGTAACAGTAAGCTGGCAACACCGCAACTGCAAATTAACCTCTCAGGGATTACCATGGCAACCGGTCAAACAACACGGCGATCTGCGTGCGCATCCGCCGTGTTGATAAACAAATAACCCCCCTATTGAACGAAGTTAAACCGAGTGAGCGTGCCGTTCACAGACACCAGAATGAACGAGTTCACAGTAACGTTCATCAGGCAGTAATACAGTACGTTCAGTTCACGTTCGCCCAAAATATGAACGAGTTCATGAACTATCGTTCAATGAACGCGTTCAGGCACAACACTGGTTGGCGGTTGTGATCTTGAGCATGTCTTTGCAGAAAGGTTTTGGCGACTCAAATCTCCATAATGCAGCTGCTGGCCCGGCTGGTTCTGAGCTCTGCAGTCTCTTTGAGTCTGTCTTTGGGTGGGGGGCAGGGGGGGCACGCTGAGCAGGGCATAAATAACTCTGAGACAAGAAGGTAGCGCGCGCCCATAATACGCCTTCACCTCAAATCCCGGGGAGATTAACCCTGGTCGCCTTTAAACCAAATCACATGGTCTACCTACCTCACTGCGGCACATGCACATAAGCCATATCATAAATATATATATATATATATATATATATATATATATATATATATATATATATATATATATATATATATATATATATATATATATCCAATGTGTTACCAGGGACTCACTTTACTGTTTTGTCTGTCACAGATGTATTTTGTTTCTTTGGGTGATACACTATATTGCCATGTCTGTGGTCCGTCTCCCAGGAACCACAGGGGGCCCTTACCCAACAGGTGTCCTACATGGAGAGCACCGCCACTCCCCATTGTGGACAACATGGCTGGTTCACAGCAGCACAGCGTCGCTGAAGACAAGCAGTGTGTGGGGGGTTGGTTGAGCCTATGGGTCGGCTGTATACGCAAATGTACTCATCGTAAGTCACTTTGGATAAAAGCGTCCGCTAAATGCCTTAAATGTAAATGTGCAAAAGCAGGGGTTATTGGTCTTTCTAAAATGAGATAATGATTTTAGATTGTAATGAATGGATGAATAAATAAATGCGATAAATTGGATAACAAAAATGCGCATCTGAGAAGCCTGGAAACGGATTATCCTGATTGGATCAACAGAATCGCTGCTTGAATCGAATTACAGGGAACGAACAGATGTTGCAGAATGTTTCACTGCTACCACAACCTCCAGACAACTAGGCTAAAACGCAGCCAAGGGTTTGTTTTAACTGGAACTGCCCTGGTTTACTGTACACTCCAAAGAGGGTCCCCTCTTGGGCCACAAGCACGGTGAGAAGAGCCTCAAATGCATTTTGCACAAAGCAAAATAAATAAAAGGTGTCTCCTTATTAGAGGCATATTAGCAGCAAATTGATTTTGCCCGAAATGAAAGGTCAAGATAAATAACTTGTGAGCCACAAGCTCTGCTATTTATTAGCCCACTGTCTGGGCAATCTAACAAATTGTGGAGAGAGGAGAGAGCAGAACAGATAGGACAGTGGCGAGGCTACCTCTGAAATGTCACTTCATAATGTCAAACCATGGATTATATGTCAGCGGCACACAAAATACCTTGTGATACCGCTCTGCCGCCTTCACATAAATTGGCCCTATTGACTACCAGCGTTGGAGGGAGACTTTTGTTGTTGTCTCAGAACGGCCATTATGCACAAACCCGGGAAGACATAAAACATGAATCAAGGTTGTGTATGAATCCCCTGCTTATGTCTTCCGGTCCATAGGGTGTCAAGGGGTCGTACCGGAGAGAAAGCAGTGCTTCGATCTTCCGAAGAGAGGAGGGAGAGAAAAACAATTAAAGAAAACAGAGGTTCCTTTATCTTTTTTAAGGAACTGCAAAGAAGCAATGGGTCGATGGATCCGGTGTGTAACGTATTACACTCCTACTGAGAGGCGGGCTTATAAAGCACCAGGCTCGTTCGCGTTAACGCTGAACTGCCTGAACCCACAGTGTTGAATTATTTGTGAAGATAATCGGCAGGATTTACATTTTACAGTCTCTCATCCCTCACCTGTCCAAGCAGGAAAAATATTCCTCGTAAAATACAAATGTATTCGCCCCCTTAGGTTACACGAGTGGGAGGAGAGCTGCAGCCACATAGTGCTTTGCAGGCTTGCACCTTTGGTTTACCAATAATTACCATTGGATTTACCTTAAATGACTTACTCGCTAAGCCAATCTCTAAATTGGGTTTTATGCATAAAGTAGCTTTCCCCCCGCAGCGTGGTGTCCCTTTCTGCTGCCTGATTACAATTTTGCATCTCACCGCTGCCCCCGCTGATGGATTTGCATAACAGGGGAAAATGAGAGTGAGCCAGAGAGAGAGAGAGCGAGAGAGAAAGAGAGAGAGAGAGAGAGAGAGAGAGGAGAAAGAGAGAGGGAGCGTGCGAGGGAGAGGGAGCGCGAGGGAGGAGAGGGAGAGAGCAAGAGAGGGAGTGAGAGAGAGAGAAAGAGGAGCGAGAGAGAGAGAAAGAGGAGAGAGATAGGGAGCATGTGAAAGAGAGAGCCTAAGGGGGGAGAGAGAGAGCTAGTAGGAGAGGGAGAGAGTGAGAGTGTAAGAGCCAGAGAGAGAAGGCTAGTGAAAGAGAGTGAGTGGGACGAGGGAAATGAGCTCTTGGCATGACTTGGCTGCTATCATTTGACCAATTGGATAGAGTTGTTATAGTAACCACAGCAGCACCCCGCCTTCTGCCAATTGTGGTTTGCGGCTGATGATGACTTCATCGTTGGTCCAGAGAAGATGGTGAATGAGACTGTCTCCCTGCACTCTGCCCCCGAAGACAAAAAACAGCGGGGGCCGACCGAGTGGATGGACCCAAGCAGAGAGGGGAGGATAAGGGGGAGGGAGAGACGCAGAGAATCACACCTTTGGGACAGTCAATCTGAAAGCCTTCCAACTGCTTTGCAATAAACAAGCAATTAATAGGATAACTAGGCTTCCTGGGCGGGAGGATTCACGTGTGTTCCGTGTTTATTGTCTCTCTCTTTGTGTTACGGATGTAAGGACAATCAGGCAATCACAACAAGACGGGGTTGTTTTGTCCTGCACTGTGCGCCTGAGGCAGGGATTTGGCTCATCTTTCACCTGCTTCCCCTGCTTATACACCTGGGCGCATGCACATCCGCCCGCACGGGCACACGGACACACACACCCACTTGCACACATACAGACACACACACATGCAAGCGCACGCACACACACACACACACACACACAAACGTGCACACATGCACATGCCCGCCACACCAACAAATGACCAGGAACATACACACAGACACACACACAAACACACAGTCCTGCGGACACACAAACACACAGACACACACAAAGTAACCCAAACCATATGTGTGGCTATCTGTTTGCATGAATGCAACATGGATGCTGTGCTGCTTGTCTGCTTAATGTGGGCTTAAAGCGGGGCCCAGCATGTATTGTGCTGATACAGATGTCCCCCTCCCTGTAATTGAAGATGATGAAGAGGCTGCCCGCGTGTTGGGATATTGCTGGTGGAAGACTTATGTATCAAAGTGACACGGGCTGGTTATGGATGGGCTTTCTTTATTATACCACCATCTGCAGATGTGAGGGTGTCTCACGTGATGTTGTGTTGCAGCATGAATTACTGTACCGCGACACGCACAGCCAACCATCGTCTCACACACATTGTCTTCTGTGGGGAAACGTTGGCACAGATTGAAAATGCACGCGTCGATTTAGGGTGTCGTAAATGTCTATTCTTTCATGATTAGATGCCGAGCAGCGAATAGGAGGGTGGTACACCGTTATGTTTGCACTTTGTCCAAGCAGCAGCCATGACAGCCTGTTTGTGAAGCCCCGGAAGATAAATACACGCAGTTCCTCTGAGGCCCTGTAGGTGGCCTGCAGTGGGTGAAGACAGAGAAAAACTATTCAAGGTCCTTGGTGATTTAATTATCCTTATGAGTCAAATAAATGTTTCAGTCATTTGATTAGGATGTCAGTGGCTAGTTCATCTCCATGTTATGTATTTTTGAGAGGTCCCGTTTGACAGTTATATTTCATTAAAAAGTTATGTAGCCTTGAATATCAATGAGTTTTGGCGAATGACTACTGCAAAGCGGCCATTAATTTACCGCCCTAAATGTGACAAATATGGATAGTTTTTATGCTGCTTTTACAGTTTATGGGCTCATCGTGCTTTTTTAAAACAGCCTTGCAGGCTGAACAGGCGTGATTGTTTTTCTTCTGGCTTTGAGCATGGCTACATCCCCGGCCATTAAAACAATAAAAGTAAATACTTAAACCAGATACCTGTGAGGCTCTAGGAAGGCCACATCTGGTTATCCCCCCCACCCAACTCCCCAAATCCCCCCCCTCCCCAGAGAGCTTATCCCTCCTGCCGCTCGGCAACCTTTCACCCAGGAAGTCTAATTAGCCCCCCCCATACACACACACACACACACACACACACAAAGTGTCGCTCTTTAATGCAGAGAAATGCAGAGGCGCGGTTATGGAGATGAGGACAGTAGCACCCAGGGCACCCTCTGTGAGCCCTGGGATCCCAGTCTGGGCCTCGCGGGGCCACCCTGTCAGCAGTCCCCTGCCGCTCCCACTCCAAACCACATCATCAGAAAAGAAAGGATGTTTTGGTGCAATTTGATCGCATACGTTGGAGATATTAGCTGAGCTGGGTGAAGTCTTCTCTGCATGACTGCTGCATTCCCACCCTGTTAGCAAGGTGTTAGCAGTGTGGGGGGGGGGGGGGGGGGGGCTTGTATGTTGATGCTTCGGGCCCGCAATTTATAGAGCAGTGCAAAAATATAATACAAATATGAAACAAATATATAACGCTAAGATGGTGTAATATAACTCTATACAGAACGGATATGAGGGGGAAAAAATGAAAAAGAATATGGAAATACATTATATTGAGTGACAGTCCACTATGAGTTTTGTTTTTATATTCTAATAATGTGTCTGGAAGTTGGGTTTGGAAATTACTTCCTGATTGTTTATTGACATCTTGGCAGCTGTCAAGTTATGGTATTGTGTAGTGATAACGTCTTTATTGTTTCCATCATTGAGTGGTGACAGTTGTGTTTTCAATCACAGCGGGAAAACATTGCAGACTGGCAGTAAACTGTAAACTGTCAGGGGTAGGTGGTCATTGGAGTTCACATTTGTTTTCTTTCAGTGCTTTGATACAGTATATGTTTTGCTTTTTTTCGGCCGCAGACAGAAGATGTAAATTACTACTATGCGTATGGTGACCTAAATATTTATTTTCAAAGTCTAGGAACGGGCTACCGTCCTTTGCATCTGCACGTTGCAACCGGAACATCCAACAAAAAAATTATATATTTTTATTCCAGCCTGAACATAACCTAATAAAGAAGGAGGCTCAATCCTCCACCACATCCATAATGTTCTGATGGAGCCTATAACCATACATCAATAAAGTTCCTTTTGAAAACCGAGTTGAAGAATTTCCATTTTACCATTTTCCGAAAAACCAATTAGAGTGAGACTGTATTTGTTATACTTTTCCTTGTCTGGCCTTTTCTTTTTAAGTGTCAGCCAGGCAAAGGATGAATATTCATGACCGGCCTTTGTTTAGCCCATTAGTTTGTGTGTGTGTCTGTGTGTGTGTGTGTGTGTGTGTGTGTGTGTGTGTGTGCGTGTGTGTGTGCGTGCGTGCGTGCGTGCGTGCGTGCGTGCGTGCGTGCGTGCGTGCGTGCGTGCGTGCGTGCGTGTGTGTGTGTGTGCGCGCTTGTACATGGATGTATGTAGGTGGACTCGGGCTTATAAACAAAAGGTGTCATTAAATTAGAGCAGAGACACACACAAACAGACATGCCCCTTATTCCTCTCCCAGTAGTTGGACTATACCCACTGTAACCACTTATGACAAGAGCCTTGATTAAAAAGCTGATGAAACAGGAAAATGAGTTGTACTCTGGTAATATGAAGAACAGATGTCTACATGAAACTTCTAATGACATTTAGATGAAAAAAAGATGCTTGAAGCCAAACCCCCAAGCGTCTTTTCTAGTTTTAGCCATTGCCAACTATTAAGAAATATGTGGTAAGTCATTGAAATGCTCCTTTTAACTGATACTGACATCTACTCTAAGCTGCGGCTATTCAGACAAGGACATATTTTCCCCTTACCTTTTGACTTTTGCCTCTGCAGTCATTAGCCTTAAGCGCTCTTAATCAACAATGGTTGAAAAAAGGAATCAAATATTGACAATGCAGAGAATTATCGTGTCATTAATGATCTTCACTGTTAATAAGCATGAATGAGTCTGATGCAATATTAATGCTATAGGATTTCTCTTAGCCTCAATTTTCAGAGAGCCAAAGAGCCTGTTGGTAGGGCCTCCTAATTATTTATCGGCCAAATTACAAAGAAAGACTTAGGGAATGAAGAATTTATGAGGGCTCGCTAAGTCTACAGCATGCTAATAGCAAGATGTCATTTAGGCTTTAAAGACGTGTTTTACATGTCTTTCAAACTAGCGGTAGCATGACGCATGTCTGTGATATAGTTATGCACTCTATTAAAATAAAATGCAGAAGCACTTCTAAGAGAAACAGTTATTTAAAGGAATAAGCTAAATCAAATATATGGAATGTGTTATAATTTGTGGTTTGTGTTACCTGGAGTGCTCAACGGGTAATGTGCCCAGGCAGTCGCTTTTCTGTGCCAATTTCATCGCAATATCAAAATGGGTCCAGACACGTTGATTTGTTGTCCTCTTAAAATTAAAATGAAAAAGTGCTCTGGCCAGCCATAATGTTCTACTTAATAAATCATTTTCAAAGTAATCCACGTGGCTCGGAGTCAGATTTACTGTGTGGCTTTTTAAAATAAATAGTTTCACCAATCTCCCTGCTTTTAATGATGCTTTCTTCGAAATGTCTGGCAGAGAGGACATGGGTGTTTGATGGGGTTCGATTTAGTAAACCTTGGCTTCTCCTAGTCACACTCACACAGGCACACAGGAGACAGAACACAAATTGAACTGCTGTCTCATTCTGTTTCCCATGTTTGTATGTTTTATAATGCCCTCGCTGTGATGCTTTGGTTGTCACTAATACAATCGTCTGGCAGAGAGCAGCCATTACCAGCAGTGTCTCTCGCCCACCAGGAGGCACACTGAATGCTCCTGCATTGTTCAGTTCACCAAAAATAAATAAATAAAGACAAACCACACACACCACACCAACACTATTAAGGAGGTCTTTGTAACCAATTAAAAACAAGCTTGTTTTTGCACTTAATGACGCCGTGTCGTGGCAAGATGACAG
>NC_136947.1:16331033-16373533 GCF_949987615.1 Pollachius pollachius | reverse complement strand
ATGCTTTGTTCTTTTCCTCCATCATTATGTGTTCAAAACCGATCAATAGGGGGATGGCAAGGATGTAGATTGTTGTGTCATGGTGCTGTTAGAATTTTTAATGACCCTCTATTTATAGATGTTGTTTTTTTCTATTGAGATTGTTAATTTGACAACGTTAATGTGCACTCACGTATTCCCTAATTGTCAATTTTATCCAATCCAAAAAAAAACGTGCAACCCATCCACCAACAGTAGTGAATACACACAGTTACCGCAGCATGAGCCCAAAAGGAAAACCAACGTTTTAGATGAATTTAGTGTTGGACTGGTTGGAATAGTTCAGACTGATAAATCATGTTTCATACTTTACAAGGGCTGCCAGGGAGACAAAAGAGAGTCTGTTACCTGTCAGAACAATGGGTCTTGAACCTTTTGAAGCCAGGCCTGAAAGACCTGTGCCTAACAATGGAAACGTTATTTCAACAGGATGGCAGGCCTGTGCAGGTGGGGGGCCCATTCGGCCCCCCACCTGAGCAACATATCGAGTGGTCCG
Organism: Pollachius pollachius; assembly: GCF_949987615.1. NCBI lineage: Eukaryota > Metazoa > Chordata > Actinopteri > Gadiformes > Gadidae > Pollachius > Pollachius pollachius. The sequence goes on along the minus strand of NC_136947.1, from coordinate 16,372,998 downwards.
CCTGCCAGCACAATGAAAGAGCCCACACTGCTCGCATTCATGGCCTGTGATCCCGTGGTGTACTGGGGGCTCTGCGACATGGGTCATACAGGTCACATTGACGCTTGAATTAAAAGGAAAACATTACCAAAATCCAAAATCCCATTAAACTTTCTTGGATTTCTAGTATGTTAGGATTTCTTGGTTGTTGTTTTTCTAAACAACGTCGAGAATGTTCCTTGTTCTCGCCTCTCTCGCTGTGGGTCTGTGCACTAAGTATATTAGTGGTTTCTCGTCAACGTCGTATACAGGAAATACGGATGTTGGCATGAAAAAGCACTACCACTGCCCTTTTTGCTTTTCACTTAACAAACGAATAAAATAAGGTTGAGTTGCCAATGGGAGTGGTTAAGAGTCTAGGGACGCCTGCTGATGGTTGCCAACAATTAGGAGCCAGTTGGTGGACCTTAGGCATAAGTGGGGTCACTCCAGTCCATTGACCATTACTTTACCATATTGTGTTTCATGTGACCATTCTATTCACAATCAATATCTTATTAACACCCTGGGGAATAATTCAGAAAGGGGCCCCGCCTGGTACCATGGGCCCCAGAAGCCGTCTGTGAGCTCCTTTTTGGGCCTGTGGGCCCTGTCTTAGGACTATGGGCCCTGTCGGAGGTCCTCCTGGGGTGGTTTTTCAGGGAACCCGGACCCCGGTGCCTCTGGCACCCATCCTGGGACCAGGAAAAGCCATCTACGATCTCCAATGGCCTGTCTGACGCCCTGTCAGAGGACTCTGAGACACTTACTGTCTAAAAAGCCGAGGCCCTAAACCCAAACATTCACCCTACAACCAACCGAATGTAATGACGTCATTTCGGAGATGTTACAAATGACATGCAAAGTTTGCTTGAAGACAATGTCTTAGATTTGCAGCGGATAGGGCTGTTGGTTATCATATCTGCACATCTAGGTTCAAGTCCTGCTAAGAAAGAGCTACATGGCAACCTAACACAAAGATGTACTTTTAGAAATGTTTCAATGTGTTTCTAAATGTAATTTTCTCCAGAAGAAGATAATGTAGAGAAAAGAGAAACGGAGAAAATCGACAGAGCAGAGCAGCAAAGATAAAACAAACCTCTTTTTAATTTTCTTTAGCCATAGGCTTTCTTGAGTTTTCCTTCCTTCATCCTTTTCTTGATTTATTTTCTTGGTTTACGTGTTCTCTTTATATTTTCACTCACCTTTATTCTTTTTCTTTCTCCATCTTTTTTCACTCTCTTTGAACTCTTTTCTACTCAATTTTCTCATTCTCTCCATCTTTTTTTTCCTCTGTTTTCCCATTATATCCCCTTTTTCTCGATTTATTGATGTTCTCGTTGCTCTATATTTTCACTCTCATTTTTATCAATCCCTCTTTTTTATTATATGGGTCTCTTAATTCTTTTTCTAGATCTTTTAATGTTATCTCCATCTTCTCAGATCGGTTATTCTGCCTTCTTTTTCAGATGTTCTGATTTCTCTTTCCTCGATGTTTGACAACTATATACAATTAGCATAACATTCCTAAAAGAACATTACATTTTTATGGACCCCGTGCTTGGCGGGATTTCCAACCCGTCTCCAGAACTGATAACAAACATGATTATTACAATTCATTACATTAGCTTTTAAAGGAGAAAGCCCTTGGTGGGACTTGAACCCAGGTCTCCAGAGTGGATATCCCACAGCTTCCTCCACTGCACCATCAAAAAGACAGTTATGAAATGGTCCAAGTTTACCCAGACCTGGTTCCAAGACATTGTCTTTGATGGGTTCTGGATTTTATAACTGACATTAATTCACATGACATTGATACATTTCTAGAATGATCCTTAAACCTTACACTTAAACTACACCATAGAAGCGAGAACCAAACCTTTATCTGAACCCCAATAGGAAGCCCTTACCCTACCAAACACTTCAACACTATTGAATACACCAATTGTCAAGTAAATGTCCCACTTGGATTGAAATAATATATATTGGTAAGAATGCATCAAAAGCAGGAATTGTCTATTCATTAAAAAATAAATCTTGAACTGAAGTGAACCTTGAATGTGAAACTGAATTTGTCTGTCTCTTCTGCTAGCCTGTTATGTTGTCTCTGTTTCCCACAGTGTCTGAACAACGCCAAAAGGTGCTGGTTCAGTGTGAGTACTGCCTGTTCCAAAGGGAGGCTGCAGTGTCATCCTTTCTGTTACTCGTGACAAGATTAGCAAATAGAAAACATTTCTTTTCGTGAACCAAATTTCAGTGTTTCTAAGATCTGGTTTGAGGGATAGCAGGGCTGGTGCTGGGGCTGGGTTGCTTCCTGGGGGGGTAACCAAGGTTGGCATCAGGGGTGGAGAGGAGCGGCAGCTGAACTGGACGAACAACCGTTGTCAAAGGACTGCAGGGCATAGACGCAAGATAACAGGTTAGCAACAGTGACAGAAGCATTCCGGAGGGACGCATTCAAGGTTTCTCACACCTGATATCTGTCATTCTGCCAATTCATTAAATGAGAAAAAAAAATCCCTGCTCTTAGTGTATTTAAAACATGTATTTATCATTATGAAGTGTGTAATAAGGCCTTGATCCCCTGATCACCTGCTCCATGAATATCTGTAAAAAAGCATCTCGGGACATGCAAGTCCTTGTGATTAACAGATAGAACAACACCTAAATAGCAGGCTAACTTAGCAGCAACAGTTAAGTGTTTAATGATGTGATGTGTTTGTAAGAAAATGGTAGTGGAAGTAACATTTAAAGATAGTGAGCTGCTGCCAGGGGTTCGCAAACTCCCTAACCTCAAGGCCCAAAAAAGAAATCGGTGTCTCCCTAAAGTACAACATTTCATCAAACATTCAACATCACAGCAATGTGTTGAGTGTAATGTTACGTTTCTCACCACATCATTACAAACTTGCACTATAAACTTGAAAACCCGAGCAGTAAGCTGTACACACTGGGAGTATATTAAGTACACAGAACAGAACCAAATCTTAGCAAAAATCACTCTTATAATAACAATAAATGTATAATAACACTTTTAAATAAATGAATGATTGAGGTTAATGTGGTTGTATGTGTATGTAGTTAGCCTATAATTAAAGGAAAATAATTTTAAATAAATTGCCAGCACTTATTGTATCTTTAGCTGATGCAATACAGTAATTAATATAGCCAAAGTAGTTAAATATAAGGCAGGCCTACAAATTATAAATGTGGAATCATTATATTATTACGAGGACTGATGATTTGTGAACAGTGGCTAATACAGATAATGTGGCAGTCATTTTCTTTGGCCCGCATTACAAGTGTCACATGGAAGTGTAGTGAAACCAAGGAGGCCTCTGCTACACTTTTGTGATCAGACGCGCCAGATCGACAGATGCGCCAACACAGGTCTGACGTCCAAACTTGAAACTTCAATGCGAGCTCTGTGGCCGGATCTGTGTTTGGATTGCTCTTGCCTGCCAAAACACTTCCTTTTAAAATAAGTCTGCTGAAATGGCGCTGGGTGGAAGATAAGCCCTTATTTTGATCTTGCTGTTGGAAATCATAAATCATAGTGAAAAGCCTTTCCCATCAATTGGTGGTGAGGCGCTGTGTAGGTTAATTCGTCAACGTTTAGAGGCTGGCCCGAGCAGGCAGAGTTTTACATTTTACAATAATGATCGCCCGCCAGGAAAGTCCCGATTTCTAAACTGAAAATGAAATGCATTGCAGTATAGCACTGCTGTTGTGGTACATTAAAAATAATCACACATCTCAATCGCAGTTTACGAAATTTGTAGGTGTTTTTTTGGTTTGTTATAAAGATATTGGCCATTCCACTGATATCCACGCTCTGAATCAGCGATTTGAACCAGGGAACTAAAGACTAGATCACTGGTATGAGTCCAGTGCGTCTAGCGGTGTATACCTGCCCAGGAGAGGGGAGAGAATCTAGCAGCTCAATCTTACATTTTTTGCGTCAACATCAAGTTCAAGAGTGAGAGCATCATATACAGGCCCGCCGCTCCCTATACGCAGAGTACGCAGAGTGCGTAGGGCACCAAGTACCTGGGGGGGCACCAAAAATTATGGTTTGTAAAAAAATTTAAAAATAAAATAATTATTACATTATTGAATTAAAAAAATATATAAATTAGTTATGAAGAGGCCCACCATTGTTTTTTCTTAATTGCATAACCTATCACTCAATTTCGGCAATTATATGTTTTTACCTAAAATATAAAAAGAGGCTCCCCTCAGGTGCCACACACAGCCTGTGAGCTGAAAAGAGAGCGTAGCAAAAGAACGCTCTTCTATTTGAATAAGGAAAATGTGTTCACAGAGCAGCTTTATGCATTTTACTCTGCCAATTGGCAAACCAATAAAAACAGATCAGCAACCCATTTTGGGTCAAACCCCAAAGTTGGGGAGAAATGAAAAGAAATAACAATAGTGCTCATGTTGAAATACATCAATTTTTCCCTCTATATTTAGAAATTGCAGATATTCTTTGTACATAGACAGCAATGTCTCCCGTACTGGGTGTTCATTGATTGTCCGCTGTCCCGTTTTTAACCATCAGGAGGTTGGCATGGAAACATTGCCATTGGCTGAACATACTATAACCAAGACAATCTTTATCAAGGACAAATGTCACAGTTTTTGCAAAAATGTGACATTTTTGCAAAAAGGTCACATTCGGACAGCACTACCTAATACCTGATTGATCATTATCTTCATGCTAGTCAAGAGTGGATATGCTGTGTTTGTTCCCTGTTTATCTCAAGTCTCTCAACATCAATGGACTTTTGTGCTCTTACTTATATGATGCTCTCACCCTTGAACTTGATGTTGACGCAAAAATGTATGATTGAGCTGCTAGATTCTCTCCCCTCTCCTGGGCAGGTATACACCGCTAGACGCACTGGACTCATACCAGTGATCTAGTCTTTAGTTCCCTGCCCGGCAGCGATGGAGGCCATTGGCAGGCCAATCATGGGAGCGTTTTCCTCTGGACATTTGCATAAAAACAGTAACAGGACACAGGAACACCTGCCTTATTTCATGTAGGTGTTTTTGTAAACATAAAGAGCGCATTGAACATTAATGGAAGACAGAGATACAGGGACATAGAAAGAAGGGAGGAGGTGAAGGGGCGGGGGAGAGAGACGGGGGTAAGAAAATAATGCGTCTTGAAGTCTTAAACATCAAAGGAGCCTTTGTGCCGACATAGGAGAGGTTCTGGAGAGAGTTCCAGGAGGACTGGCATCTGTCTGCTAAACTCTCTCATCTACGCTATCTAACTTATCTCCCCTCCATGCAGACTCCCACGGGCTGGTGATACTGACGGGTTGTTTATAAGCCCCTTAGGTCTATACTTAGAGACACTGATGAGTAGTGAAGAAGTCATTTTAAGTCATTTAAATTTAAACTAAATATACTCTCCTTCTGATTTGGATGGGATAGTTTCATCAGTGAAGAAGTAAATATGTGGCAGTCAATGGTGTTAAATGATAAGACATTAACACCATTAACACCACACCAACACCACAATTTTTAATGCCCCTAATACATTTAACATAAGATAAATAAAAGTAGAGTACAGCGTAAAAATGTAATAAAATGGCTGGGTCTCGGACCGGTGGTTGGTGCGGTCCCGAGTTCGATGGTTTGTATTCACACAGCCCAAAAGATATGCCCCACGGATTTTTTTGGTTTAGTTCGAACCAAACAAGGCAGGTGTGAATACGCCCATAGATACGTTCACAAGCAACAGCTATTACACTATTAACGCAAAACTTATCCCAGCTCTAATTTGCCCCAGCTGTCTAATTTGGCCCCCAATAGTCACTTAGACACAAAGTAGACATAATATACCATTGTCTAGATAACATAACATTACATCATATATTAATCATACTGTGCAAGATAGCAACCCATAGCTTTTGAAAGGTAGACTGCGGCCTACTTGAAGCTTGTCAAATCAGACAGACATCCTGCGTGCTGTATGAAGATGGTGAGCGGTACATGAAAGGTTAAGGGGGGGGAATGACAACATGGGAAGCTTTAGTGAAGAATCACAGCTGACGTGGAAGTGTCATTGTCAATTTCAATTTATGGCACAGGAAGATATAAAGGTAGAAGGCAGTTTTGGACGGGATGTGGAATTAATCCCTCTAGATTAGTCAGAGTCGTGATGCGTTTCCAGCACCTTTCAAACTGCTAGAAAATTATATTTAGTAAAAATACTATACAAATAATATAGTTCTGAATAACATTTCTAGAATGTCGATATCTCTCTTGTGTAAACAGGGCAAGTGTGTGCGGGCCCAGAAGGCAAATTTTGTTAATAGCTCATTTAAAAGCTTGGAGGGAAGACTCTGAATAACAAAAGCAAAGGTTGAAGTAGGGGAGGTGGAGGTAATTTGAAATGGATGAGATGTCTGCAAGTTGGTTTGAAATGACTCCCCTAATGTGGGCAAGACTCTCTGCCAAACATTTGATTGTTTCAGTGCAGTGGGAATAGTCGCAAAAAGAAAAATCCGTCCAATCGAGTCATTTTTTAATCAATGAAGATAGCAGAGTGTCAGATTTGATTAGTGTTGGGGGCTGAGGCGTTATTTCAAACAAAGCCTAAAGAGATGTTCTGAAAATGAGGTGTTCAAATTGATAGAGTTGTACCAAGGATATAAACTCTCAGACAGACTTTTGTGATTGCTGGTGTTTTTCCATCTTGTGTCAAACCGCATTTCTTCTCTTAGACAAAACAGGGGACAAAAGAGATTGCCATCGCATGTCTATAAAGTTCATTTAAGCAAGCAGGGTCATAAGACTATTCAGGTCACACTGTCAGATAAATGTCAATGTTGAATTGACTCGTCTTTGGACCAACTATACTAAAAAGTTACAATCGTTGTAGGTATTAAGTAGGAGTTGTGAGCAAAGATTATATTGTTTATAGTGAAGTTTTTTATGCCAGCAGAAAGGTTCCTAGTGAGTCTGTTGCTCTTATCCAAAGCTAACAGTTACATGAATAAGTTACGTTAGCTATCCAAAATGTATGAAGTCGAATACTACCAACCTTGACCTGACTTTATAGGCCCCCTAAAAAAGATTTGTATGGTAGGCATGTTTTGTGCCAGCGCATTAGCATGGTAGCATGTTAGCATGCCAATGACAAAGCATGCCAGTGAGCATTAGCGTGTACGTATACAGTACTTACACACTAATACTCCCTGGCATGCTGGTAGACACTGTGTGGTCTGAGATGCGCATCAGTGCAAGTGCGACAAGATCGAGATTAACGACTAAGATTTTCTTTAAGAAATTCACACTTTTACTTTGGAGTTCTGGCACAAACCGAAGAAAACAACATATTTCTTATTCAGAAAGCACACCGCTGTAACAATTCGTAGAATCCAACCCCCCCGAACCTACATCAGCAGACCCCCTCCCCTGCCCCCCCCAAAACACGTACCTGTGCAGCTCAGGGAAGGGGCTACAAACAGTCTCAGAAGGCTCCCTGTGATCTAAACATAGAAGTGATGCAAGCCGCCAAGGCTAACTTTGATGCGCTCTTTTTATAGTTATTTTCTCTTCCCAAAGCACGGTACATACATGAGAAACAACTTTTGCTGAAAAACTGTTGGATTGATTTGATTTGAAGTAACCGATTTTCCCGCCCCCCCCCCAATCACACACACATCTATTCAAACCGTCACCTTGAATAGGAACACCCAGGGCCCTATTTTAACGGTCTGAAACGCAAGTGAGAAGCGCCAAGCGCAAGTAGCTTTGTGGGCGGTTCTATGGCGATGTTGCTATTTTACCGGCGCAAAAAATGACTCTTGCGCCCGGCGCAAATCTAAAAAGGGTTGGTCTGAAGTAGCCTAATTATCCGTAGGTGTGGTTTGGGCGTAACGTGCAATAAACCAATGAGAGTGCCAGCTCCCATCCCCTTTAAGAGCCATGAGCGCATTGGAATCTGACGAGTTGATATTTTTACAGCGCGTATGCAGTCTCCGATGAGGCAGATGCACATGAAATCAAACTTCAAATGGCTCAGTTTATGGCCAAATAATATGGCCTAATTCACACATGGAATAAGGTTTTCTTCCACAACTTCAGAAATACTGCGTCCTCAAATAAATTTCGGCAAAGAAACACACACATGATATGTGGTAACTGTGGTTCTATTTAATGATATACGCAATACAGTATAAACATTGTTTCTTATCAGTATTGTATGCATTATTTTTATCGACTTGTGTTCCTGATATGCATGTGTCCCCCAGTTAATATACATTGCCATGGTCTGTATTATGCGTTACGTGTTTAGTTTGCGTGTGTTTAAACAGATGGACGCACACATGCGCGCCCGCATTCATTAATTATTTCACACATACACACACGCGCGCCCGCATTCATTCATTCTATTTAACACTCACTCGCGGTAAAACAATGTTTTCTCACAATCAAATACTCAGAAATCCTAAAAGTTATGGGCATGTACACGATGTCTGTGTCAAGAAAATATGTGTTTGCTGTACGGTGTTTGCAGATGCATTGATTTAAAACTACAACTTATTACCGCTGTATCAGCTGTTCTTTCCCAAATAATTGTCCAAGAATGTATGGCTAGGTAGATGAGAGAAGCAAACTGTATGCGCGAGGTGCACAAGCAACATTTTGCATGCGCCCTTAAAATAGCATCTGAACAAAGCGCCACTGACTTTAAACCAGGTATTTCCTGGTTTGTGGCGCAAGTGATTTCTGAAACTGCAAAATAGCACCAGGGAACGTTTGCGCCAGAACACGCCTCCTCCTTTCGCCGAACCGCCCCTTGGGGCGCAAGATCAATCCCTAATTTACTGATGCGGGGCGCAGGAGGACGCTCTGCGCCAGTTGCAAACTAGTAACGACACATGCGCCAGTGAGAAAGTCAATTGCGCCGGATGTAAGATAGGGCCCCCAGTGTTTGTTTTGTAATAAGTGTTTGTTGTTTTAATTTACATTGGTTTAACTAATGACTAAATGGCATTCATGTTTACTATTGATATTGTTTGCTTCAGTTTCCCTTTAAAAATGAATTGAGCATTATATCACTTCATGTTTTAAATTGTTGCATCCAAAAAGTTAAGATAGTAAAGCAACTAAGATCAGCTCAGATGTATAAGGGACTTGAGGCTTTGAACATCGATAGCTATCATTGAAGCTTCATCCCTTGAAGTTTTGAATCAAAATAGCCATAGCCAAAACAATTCCTGGTCCAGGTGTGTGTGACACAGATAAAAAACGCCATATCTATAATAATAATAATATGATAACCAAACCCACAGTATTGGTCTATTCATTTAAAGACCACAGTGAAAAGATATAGGGACAGGATTTCAACATAAAATCATTAGGGATGCATATTCATCTTTTCAGGGTTTGATTTGTCATAAAGCAATGCAGCTCAGTGATGTTATCGATATCATTCATGATCTCTGTTTTTAGAGGAAATGAGCTGAAGTTAAAAAGTAAATTGTCACTTTGCGTCTGTGTGACATAAAGCAACACAGTAACATTGAGGAGGTTGGAGGGCCGGTCACAGCCTCTATATATTGGACGCCAGTGGATGAGACTGCATCGTCATGCATCACACACACAGCCACACACACACACACACACGCACACACACACACACACACACACACACACACACACACACACACACACACACACACACACACACAAACACACACACACACACACGCACAAACACACGCAGCCTGCGTGCCCTTATCATCTCAGCCCGCCTCTATGTGTTATAGAATGAGCATGAGCATATTTGCTCACATCATCCATCTTATGTCGCCCTTCCTGCAAGGATGTGTAGACACGCTTATCTCCCCTATCCAGCAGCACGCAGACACAGGGAAGATCTGCACCACTGCTATGCTATTGACTCTTGTTTTTTCTCATCCTCCTCCCCTCTCAATCTCTCTCCCTCTCTCTCTCTCTCTCTCTTCCCCCCCTCGCTCTCTCTCTCTCCCCCCCCCTCTCTCTCTCTCTCTCTCTCTTCCCCCCCTCGCTCTCTCTCTCTCCCCCCCCTCTCTCTCTCTCTGCCTCTCCTATCTTCTCCTCTCTCCGTAGAGTCTTTATTCGTTGTCTTCTTTGTGGTGTTGGTTTTTGCAGAGGATGTTTAGTTGTTTATTTTATTGCACTTGGTTTGTGTCTGTGGCTGAGTTTTTACCCAACAGTTTTACCCTGACTTGTGTGTCTTTCACAGAGGGGAGGGGGGTTGTTAATTCCCTCTCTCTTCTTTTGAACTGCGTTCACTCTTTCCTTTTTTTTCTTCTGCTCCCCAGCTCAATCCCTGCTGCCTCCAACTCCTTATCTTTCATCTGCTTTTCCCTCTCTTCTCATCTACCCTCTACTCTCCGCTATGTCCCTTTCCCGGCTCTGCCAAGCTGTTTCCCATCACATTTTTGCGATAATCTCTGCAGTTTTATTTTTCCCTTTCCCCTAATTTTTATTTGGTTTCCTTGTCCTCTCCCCCCTAGCCTCGTTTGACCATCCCGATCTCTAAGTTTACAATGTGTTTCTCTCTGCAAGTCGGTCTGGCCTCGATTCCATTTGAAGACCAATCAGCGCCCGGGGGAGAGAGTCCCAGCTCATGATGGTGGCAAGGAGCGCCACAGTCTGACGAGTAAAAGGAAACCATGGCGGCGCCCAAGGAGAGTTAAGCAATCACATTCATTTTCTGAAATAGTTAATGTTAAGAGATGAACAGAAATCTGCACAGAAGGCTTTTCTCTAATTAGAATGTGTTTTTGCCTTACTTCCAACTGGATCAGCAAGAGCGAAGAGAGCATGGTTAGCTGTTTGGGCGCAGCCATATTTGGAAATCAAAGGCGTCAAGGCCATACTGATGTTAATTGCAAAACTCTAGATGGTCTCATGAGGCTACTGCAAACTGCACTTGTGCTGAACGCATAAGCTTTACACCAATGTGATTAAATAGCTGCTTCATGAAATAAACACCTGTTCTGTCTTCATAAATGAATATTAAATATAAATGATTGTATTTCAAATAGTAGCATAATTGTTGTGAATAGCCTGCTCCCTTAGATAAATACAAATACAACTCAGCAACAAGCCCACAATATAGGCCATATAGTGACCATTAGCAGCGCATGATTTGAACGAACCTTCCAGTTGAGCTGAAAGAGGGAGTCCAAATTTCTTTGCATGTTTGAAAAGTTCTGTTTGAATATTAGTTCTGACTGGTTAAGGTTCTGTTTGAACATTAGTTCTGACTGGTTAAGGTTCTGTTTGAGCATTAGTTCTGACTGGTTAAGCCGTACAGTGATAGCCAGTGCCCATGTGCAGTATGGAACTGGGCAGGAGGTGCGGAGTGTCACTATCAAGTGACAGAGAACGTTATTGGCTCATTCTGTTGTAGGTAATCCCGTCATCTCGGCCCATCTGCATGATTATTCAAAGCACAAGTGATTGGTTGCCGCAAAATCATTCCCCCAGAACACACTGTCCTGGTTCTAAATAGTCCTCCCGGTACAAAATATCTCCCAGACTTTCCAATTTAGAAAACAAAGAATAGAAGAAAACTTCATATCCATCCATTTGGAGTCTAGTCAGACTCCAATTGGAAATAAGTTTTAACTGATAGAGATGGGTTTATTCTTCCCTGGTACCATGGATATATGCTAATTGACATTTTTATCCAAATATTTTAAAGCTGTTGGCCTTTAAGGGATCTTATACGACATTCAATTTAGAGCAGCAATGACGGTATGAATGAAGGTAAATTGATCCATCTGCCATTAGGTGACAGTTTCATTAACCAGTTTCTTCCTTCCTGACTCCTGGATTATCAGAATCTTCATTCAGACGACATGGGAGGGCTACTTTATATGTATATGATTCATCTCCCTTCTAAAAAAAGACATGCAGAGGGATCCTTAGGAGTTTTGTTAGGCGTGGTGCCATCACTTTAATATCCTATGCCATTACATATAATTTGTTTGCCGAGCGTTGCTGAGTCTTCACATGTCCTTTTTTAATGCTGTGACTGGGTTGATTGCAGCCCAATGGAAAGAGGTATGCAGTTGCGGTATTCTCCAACCTACGAGTGCTCTAATTCCCTGTCAATATGCACCGGCACAGCCCCCATTGATAAGAGGCCGCTCGGCACGGGTAATGGCATTCGTGCAGACGCTGGAAGGTTTCTCATGCAAGTTGCTTTTTCTCAAAACAAATAAGCAGAACGCTCACTGGCAAAGATTCAACAGGGTTTTAACTATTTCATAAATCAGCAACTGGTTAACACAACAATGAGGGTAATGTGTTTTTAATTTGTACTTCTCATTTGTCTGGCTTTTTTTCAATACTGAGAGGTAAGATTAAAGATAATTAAAGTCATCACAATATTCCTGTGTGAGGAGGTGCAATGGGAGCCATCAGCCAGCAGGATGAACACGAAAGAAGCACAGGAATACTATTACTGTGTATTCTGGCATGAAACACTGCATTGCAGCCTTTGAAAGGAGCTTACAGGGCAACATACAGAGCAAGGCATACAAAGCTTAGTCACGTATAGGCATATGGTCCAGGGATTTGCCTTTGTGTGTGTGTGTATGTGTGTGTGTGTGTGTGTGTGTGTGTGTGTGTGTGTGTGGGTGTGTTTGTGTGTGTGTGTGTGTGTGTGTGTGTGTGTGTGTGTGGTTATGGATGCTTATGGATGCTTGCTCGCATGGTGATGTGAGTTCCACCTTTGAGCAGTTCTCATCAGCATTTATTTTTTTTAGTGTGTTTAGTAATGGCTGCTCTCATATGATATACAGTATAAAAAAGTATGGATCCAGGTGGCCAAACGGAAAACCTTCATTCATTTGAGTCAATTCATGGTTGTTGTCAGGATGCCTGATGATATTCTCTATCTCACACACGCACACATACACACACACACACACACACACACACACACACACACACACACACACACACATTACAAACACATTCTCACACACGTAAACACACATCACATACACAACACAGATGCTTATATTAAACCCAGACACCCTCATTACACACACACACACACACACACACACACACACATACAAACACACACACACACACACACACACACACACACACACACACAAACTCCATAAACAAACTCACACACCAACACTCAGTCACACATGCACAGACACACAAATAAATAAAACACACACACTCAGAAAGATACACTCACTTACTAACACAAGAATAAACTCTTCCTATGCGAACACACAGGCATACAGGTACACTGCACACACACACACACACACACACATACACACACACACACACCAGCCCAATATCACAACAATAAGTCCATGGTTTTATAATAGGTTTTGCTGTCAGTTGGCCTTTACAAACAATCTTTGACCAATAGGTCAAGGGCTGTCCCGTTTCGGCTAAAGATACAATTAGGCATTAGCAGGTAAAAGCCAACACATTGTCAACTCATATACCGATGATATCCACACACATAAACAAACACTGAATACCCCCATATCATAAGCCTGCAGACACACACACACACACACATGGTGTCACACACACATTTGGACTGCTTTAAGATACTGATTTCAGCTTATCTTTTATTCTCAAACAACTCCCTGTCTCTGTGTGGTGTGTTTGGTCTCAGGGAAATGGCGAGTGAAGCCGCCATTGAGACTGTGAATGGGGGGGGGGGGGCTGGAGATAGCCAGGGGGTCCTCCTTGAAGTGTCTGACCCCAAAAGGGGGCAGCTTATCTCATGTCTGATAGAGGGACCCTCAGCATACACAATTAAGAGCAGCTCTACAGTCAGACACACACACACACAAACAAACTCAAGACACGCGACACACACACAGTGGACAAAATAAGAAGGACAGATTTAACGAAGATGTCGATGAGCGATGTGGCTTCAGTAACGAGCTGTTATTTAGCTGCCAATTCAATGTTAAACAAGGACAGAATCTGACAAAAAGCTCCCCCTGCCCATAATAATTGGTTAGTCATTTATTAGACATGAATAGACTTTTCTGGCGGTCCATCTTGCCAAGAATAGCGCCTGTGTGCCTTCTCCCTTCAGGTGCTCGTGAAAAGCGCTAGTGCTGCTGTGGAATGCCATAGAAACAGTTGCACAATGCACAAAGCTCCTTTTATTTTTTTCCGACACACCGACCCTCTTTTGTCACGGAGTCGGACTCGCCTGCAGTCGCCGCGTTCTTTGGATACTTTCAAAATTTGACAAGTGACGAGGGGAGCTGAGAGCAAATTGGTGTCGTGCAAGCAGCAATTCTCTGGTGCTCTTGAGGTAAAACATTTGTTACACCTGACTGAAGTATTTTACAAGTATTATATACATATGTATTCCTACAAAGGCAACACACATACGTGTCTGCACACAATGCGGGGCAAACAAACCCTAACAAAAAACAAAACATACAAGCTCACCATGCCATTGATCTAGACATCTTCCACACCTCACTAGTCATGGGTATAGTTTTGGGTGCGTGCGTTGTCCAACACTCAGCGGGTTTACTAAGAAAACGAAGAAAACAATCAGCAACAATGGCATCAGCTACACAACAGCACCTCCAGCATATGGCCATTAAATCTAAAAGGCGTTCATGCATCAAAAAGAAAAACTAGATTTCTATTATTATTATCGGCATTGTGCGGCTGCTTCTGAGGGGCTCATTTTCGTAAATATCCTCCCCACAGACAACAGATTGTACTGGGAGATGGACTGTGAGTAGAATGAATAACTATTCTAATGGAGCACAGACGGGTAGCGCCGCCAGAGAGAAAGCGAGCGGGAGCGGGAGTGAGATGGAGAGCCCAGAGAGAGAGTACCTACTGTTCCACACGCAGATAAACAAACATTGAAAATAACTGCCGCTAATGGTTTTCAATGATGCAGAACCAAACAAAGATAAGAGCCAGCTCCGGCCAGAGAAGACACTGTCGGGTTAAATCTAGAACCGACACGTCCTGTTTTGACCAATCCTTGCTTGTAATACGAGAGAGAGCTCCTTAGATCCGTGAGATTAAAGTAGCACAGTCGGACTGTTACCGAGCGCCAATAATATTTTATTAGTTGCGGATCAGACTTGTGGAGCCTCTGGATTCAAATTTCTGCGATGTAGAGCTGCTCTCGTATTCATACCCCAGCCTCCCGGGGATCGCATGGCATCATAACCTCAAACGGCTATATGACTTCTTTGACGTCGAGGGAGGAGAGAGGAGACACTGGTCAAATATGTAGAGTAAATCATTGCGCTGGTCAAAGAGGGGAGCCAATATTAACTCTGTGTAAATGCCGCTGCATGAACCGACCATCATGCAGGTGGAGAGTCGCTCGCAGGACACCACAAGGGTGTGGACTGGGTGAGTGGGCTGTCACTGTGGACAGGCCAACTCACAAACAGCAGTAAGGATTCCCTTTCTACTGAAAAATCATCACACACACACACACACACACACACACTCACCATCCTATGGGCTCTGTGTATAAAGCTCACTTCTTTGCAATGTAATAAACAGGGGGGCCAAAGGTTGGGCCTTGAGTTATGATCACCAAGACCAAGAGGGGGATCTAAGGGAATAGAGGGATGGAGCTTAAGAGCCGGGGTAAGGGGTGGAGGGCATATCACGTTTGCCTCTCGACTGTCAGAGTCTCTTTACTCCTCTCTCTCTCTCTCTTTCTCTCTCTCTATGGAGGCCGCCACCCGGGTGACTGGCAGGTGTTAGCAATAAGGCGGGCTTATGGGTCAAGGGTCATCAGTGGCACACAGTCACAGCAGCTTCAGCCAAGAGACACACTGGACAGATTCTGAGTGACAATAGCACAGCACAGCAAGGATAATGGGAGGACTTAATCGTTGCACTGCCATTGCACCATTTCTAGGCTGAAACGGAAAAATCGGTAATTGTTTGTTTAAATAAACCGAAAATACATATAAATACAACTGCCTTCAAGGTATTTTATGAAACTAAACAGCTAACACTGGCTTAAAAGCCTGTCGAAAACGTCACGTTGTGTCATGTAACATGTTGCCAGCCTGCCCGTAATGAGTTACACTCTGTATTCTCAAAGAGCCTCAATTAGTGATAAGACGGAGGACAGAGGAGGTGGTTGCCAATATAAAGATGATTGAGTGTGTTTGTGTGTGTGTCTGTGTGTGTGTGTGTGTGTATGTGTGTGTGTGTGTGTGTGTGTGTGTGTGTGGGGGGGGGGGTTCTCTTTATGACACAATCTTACATTCCAAGCGAGGGAGAAAAAAGCCTGGGGGCCCCAACTGACAGGCGCTGCATCTCTCTCTCGCTCTGCCTCTCTCTCAATATCCCTCTCTATCTACTCCCTCTCTCTGTAGCCTTGGAGGAGGAGGAGGAGGAGGATGATGATGATGATGATGATGATGATGATGATGATGGTGTTGGGGATGGTCACCAGAGGGAGCAACAGAAAGGAGGGCTCGACTGGCAGAAGGAGAAGTGGAGGGATAGTTGGAGGGATGGTGTGGTTGGGGCCGTCCACCGGGACCCGGTTATCATTCTGCATTCCTGTGCTTCTTTCATCACTGTGGATGATACCCAACATGGGACTGTTGTGTATGTGTGTGTTTAGTTTTGTATCCCCATAGACAGAGGGTTAGGACACGTAAGGAGGAGACGAGGAGACGAGAGGAGGAGGACAAGAAGAAGATTGAAGCTGCTTGTGTTAAGCTTGTACCATATCGAAGTCATGTTGTATTGTATTCATGTGAGTGTGGGTGTGTGTGTGTGTGTGTGTGTGTGTGCGTGTTTGGGCATGTGTGTGTGTGTGTGTGTGTGTGTGTGTGTGTGTGTGTGTGTGTGTGTGTTTAAAGGGGCATCTGTGGTTTAGAGTTTAGAACAACGCTTACCCTCAAAGTAATGGAGGCGCTGACTGCATGGTGGGTTTTAGTGGGGTTGTGGGGGGCGGGGGGAATCTATATTAATGGACAGTGAGAGAAATGGAGCTCATTTGAAGCCACATTAAATTCTCATGAGCTGTCTGCTTAATTGTGAAGTCTTCAAGAGATTCCATGAAGGAAAATAACATATTGTACATGTCTTGGCAGCCAAATGAGCTAATTGATTTTTACCCATTTGTGCAATTATTTATTTATTGTTTTTTTCCCATTGGGATTGTCTCTATAGCCATGGACACTGTCTCTAGCAATTACACCCGCCAACTAGACTGCGTGTGTGTTTGTGTGTGGGTGTGTGTGAGTCTGTGAGCATATGAGAGTGAGTGTGTATGTGAGTGCGTGAGTGCGTGTGTGCGTGTGTGGGTGAGTGCGTGAGTGCGTGTGTGCGTGCGTAAGCCTATCTGGAGGTTACAGGCGGGAAGTGTGTTGGTGCGACTGTTGTGTCTCTTTCCAGTGTCTTTAACAACCGATCGACGGTCCCCTGAGAGCCACTTAGCCGTTGCTCCGTCCAGCCTCTTGAGTTACGGCTTACCCACACACACGCCCATCAGGGGAGCTGGCGCACACACACACGCACACTGATACTGCCACGCAACAGTGATTTATACATACCAAAGTAGTGGATCAATGGCGTATACATTGTAAATTCATACACACACTAATAGACAGACACACACACACACACACACACACACACACACACACAGACTAACCCTCATACACACACACACACGCACACACACGCACACACACACACACACACACACACACACACACACACACACACACAAACACAAACACATACATAGACACACAAACACTTTCAACACAGGGCTCAGACATATCCACATGCCCGGCAATGGACACATGCCACAAAACAGATATGCACTAACACAAGTACACACACATAAACACACACACATTGTGAACAAAATCCACATGCACACCTTGCAGCAGCACCTCAGGAGCGTGCCAGACATTTTCCTGTGATCCTAAAAGAGCCGGCTCTTCAGCGTATTGATCAGAGACATACATCTGTGAAATGAACGGTTGAAAGGTTCAAGTGTTCCTGCACGTTGAAACCGGAGAGACGTTTACTAGCAATCCACCTCTCTCCACAGTCTCAACCCACCTCTCTCCACAGTCTTTACCTCTCAACCCCAGATATTCTTATACCACCTGCGATATCCAGCCAACGCTGATCGGTCCTTCAAACAAGATGCTTCAAGAGTATCCAGTTCACCATCCAGGATGGTTGATAGATCGAGGTGCAGAATACAAATTTAGCACTAACATTTTGAACAAAGCATGATTTATATATTGCAAAATGAAAAATGTGCAAGCTAATTTTAACACTTTTAAAGTGAAAATACTTGATAGACCATAATTCCCTCACGTCGTTTTTTTCAGCCATAATTGCAGAATACAAGTACTTGTAAGTGGAGCTTTTTGATGAGGAGAGTTTTAACGTTTAAGCCAAGATTTATGTGGCTACAGATGTGCCTTTATTGCGCGTTTTAACTGCAACTCTTGACACAGCCAATCAGAAATCAGAACCAGGGACTATCAGGGGTTTATCTTCACCTCACCCAAAGCACCCACACGGGTGAGTCGTAAAGTCAAGTGTGCCGCCGTCGTCACCGGTTAGAGTTCTCTAGCTCTCGGTTTACAGCGTCATATAAAGTATCAACATTCTGCGCATCCCACTTTTTCACGGAGTTATGAATACTATTATCCACGGACCGGAGCCCTTGAATCCTGTGAGGATCTGCAAATACCTCAGGCAGTACAAAGAGCTAGGTCTCCATCCCTGACCAATATTTAGCTTCCCTGCATTACGGATATCTGCTCCAAAAGATCTATCAAATAACTGACAGGCTTTGCTTGGGCCTTGACTCTGTGAACATCTCTTTGAAATTCGATTTTAAATAATTCATGTGCGTTTTTTCTGCATTAATCAATCAGGATACAGGTATTTATACGATATTTCCTCTGTCAGCAGTATGAGCCTTGCCCTCATTAAGGCGAGATCAGTGTCGTCTTTCATTGCCCTCTCGCTCTCTATGCATCGGATGACCAGCTAGGGGTCAAAGTCATTGGAAAAGACCCACAAGATCATCAAGACCGGGAACGTCTGGAACGTTAAAGATGCCACAATACCATGAATTGGTGGAAAGACACAACGGGGAAAGTACAGTTTGATTTCTGAGGCTAAGATACCATGACTCAGTCACTGTAGTGTATTTGTCTCTTCACCTCATACATCCGGAGCTGGGAACCACAGAAGAGGTTAAAAGGGGGCTTTAAGCATTCTGGCGTGACAAGCCGTGCGCCGGGGCAGTAGCGACTAATAGGGGAATGACGACAAAGACAAAAAATAAAGTAAAGTGTGTGCTGGAAAAGCCAAGGTTCCCTGTTGTAAACAGAGAGAGTGGGAGCCTTATGACCTTCATAATAGACTTTTCATTATTTATTCTGCCGCACACATGACTTTCAGTTCTTTTTTCTTCTTCTTGTTGTTTGTTCCAGGGCTGAAACGAGAGCAGGGAGCGCAGACGCCCTTTTGTGTGAACTCCTTAATTAGGCGGACCTTGACTCACAGATCTCAGCCGCTGTTCCTCTTTCTTCATTTTGGTGGGAAAATATTTCATTGATTTTTCGCAGCGATCGAAGGCGGGCGGAGCCAAGAGTGGGGCTCTGTGTGGGGATTAGGCCCAGCGGGGGGGCCCTGGCTGGAAGTGTGTGTGGGGGGTGTGGCGTCCCTCCATATAACCCTTTGCACCTTGAGAACGAACCGAGCAAGGCTATGTGGTTCAGGGACCATCCAAACTATTTCTCTCCAAGTACACCACTCAAATTCTTGAGCGACATTTGGACATCCACGGTCGACAATTCCTAGAAATTGTAATCATGCATACAAAATCCATCATAATGTCTCAGAGCATTTTGGCTAAATTCTTACAGATCCATTTTTGAGTATCCAAATGCATATTTAACGTTTGCTAACCTTAACGAGTCATATGTCAGTTTATAACCTCCCAACTGCTGTAATCATTGTAATATTTCACATTATCTGTGACCTAATACCTGAATTCTAAATGTGGCCATGTTGAAAAAGAATTGTGCCATCGCTAACCTGGTATGAAAGGCATGAAAAACTGAAATAAACTGGTTGTTCCAAACATACTGATATGTGACCATATCATCCGTCTTCATGTGAATTGATTCTTACCACAGCTGCGTTTTAAAAGCCTTGCACTAGCAACAGAGTCAAGCAGCTCTTGAACATGGATATGTAACACTTAAACTGCTACTAATATATGTTTAGGCACTGATGAATGTTGAACATTCACTTTATATCTGGCCCTTGGTGCCGTGGGGCCTGGGGCCCTTCACTTTAGCCCGCAGCAGTATGTTTTCTTCCACTACCATACTTAACACACAGAAGTAGTTTGACTTCTGAATCGATAGATGATGATCAATTCATACTGGTTTACAAATGTATTTTGATACGTAAACCGTTGGCTTCAAAGTAACTTAAGTATCAACAGCCTGGAGTGAAGGAAGCAGTCTGATATGTGTCTTTCATGTGTAATGGATAGATATTACAAGATGCTCAACCTTCTCCCCAAAAAGTAAAGTAGCTCTACGAAGACATGAAAAGCAAATAGTAAGCAAAGATGCTAGGCTACATGAGTAAATGTAAATGTCTACCACACAATGTATATTTAGAATATATGTTAAACGCGAAGTGATTGATGTAACCCAGATTCATATCAAGCAAATTAAAATAATTTAAAATAAGATAATTGCCATGTATTCAGTCCTTGAACACGCCTGCAATTCATTTAATTTCTGCATGTCATTAACGGTGTCTGAGAGTGGTTAAGTTTACCCCTCTCTGCTAGTGTGGGATGTAACTTTCATTTTCCCTGCTGAGAACACAACAGTCTCTCTCTCTGGTTCCAGTGCTCGCTCACTCTCTTTCTAATGTCACTCTGAGCTGTCTGGAAATTATGTCTTGTCCCTCCAGGTGTCAACATCCCACTGAAATGATTATTCCTACCACACAGAAGATTGCCTTTGGTAATTATATGTATTATAATTAAATTTGATGAACTCCTCTGAGACATAAAATCTCATTTGACCCAGGTGCTGGTTGTATTTCTCTCCACACACAAAGGATAAAGGTCTTCTGCCATTAAGAAAGATCCTTTGTGATTCTGGTAACTGACAGCTTTTCTAAATAAAGTGTTGTTTGTTTTTTTCCAGGGTACGCCGATACAGCAGGGGCTATCGCTAAACTAATTATAAATCAGTATAAGGATTTAGCATATTAGATTATATAATAGATGAATAGATTGGTTTTACACTTTAACTCTCAGCGTTTAGTGTATGTCCGTTGTTGTTTGCACATTATCTGATGGTTCATTCATGTTGGTTGTTGACTGCTGTGGTCAAGCAATTTGTCGCTGTCCGATGTTTAAATATCTGGGAACACTTTGTAATAAGGTGCCATAATAAATAGCAAACTAATCATTACCTAACCCTTTGTTAATGTTTGTTAATTGTTAAAATAATGTTTGTTAATTGCTAAAATATCTATTTGGCACAAGTTAATAGTTTTTTCATCATTAATTAAATATTAGTTGTTTGCATAACCCTAACCCAACCCTAACACACGGCCCTAACCCTAACCATAACACACGGCCCTAACCCTAACCATAACACACGGCCCTAACCATAACACACGGCCCTAACCCTAACACACAACCCTAACCTTAACCCTAACCAGTGACACTGTGGTCAGTGAAAAAAACTATTAACTTGTGCCAAATAGATATTTTAGTAACAATTAACAAATATTAACCAAGGGGTTAGGTATTGACTAGTTTGCTATTCATTATGGCACCTTATTATAAAGTGTTACCAATATCTGCAACTGAACCAAGAAAAATGCCTGCATTTCTCATTGTTTAGGCAATCAAAATATTCTAATACTTATGATACTATAATTTATATATATTTGATGTTGTATTATTGTATTTCTTATATTTTATACTAGCTTACATTGTTCACTATCTGACGTGTGTTGTGTTTCTTTTCTCTTTCGTAAAAATTAAGGGGGACTGCCATCCACTTCAACCAACGCAATAAACAAATGTCTGCCAAGCAAAACAAACAAAAGAAAAATGAATTCTACCAGCTGAAGGTCAGCATAACTGTTACGCCAGACAGCATGACATCCAAATGAGATGAGTCAGAGCACACTGCATTTTCCCTGCTCTGCTTACGGAGGAGGGAGAAATGATAGACTACAGGCCTGCACTCAAATGACTGGTTGTGAGGTGGTTGGACTGGCCTCCCGCCATGTGAGAACAGTGTAGTGCACATTTAGGACTTGCATCTCTCTTAATCAAGGCAGAGTTCTTTCTTTAAAGAAGGAGGGGGGCAGGGGTTGAAATTGCGCGGACTATGATCTGAAACGAATAGATATTGTGAACCGTACTCAACTTTGGCCTTTGAAAACAGACGCCTGTGAATCATCAGTCTTCCCAGCTTCCCTGAAATCTGGGTAAATATGCACAGTGCTCACTGGGGCCATTACACAGCCTGTGAGCCTCAAGATTAGAGTCTAGGCCTCGGACAATCTCACAAGTAGAACACGCGATGGATGGATGCACACTAAACCCTCGCCTAGCTATGTACGCCGTGGTTTTTCAAACATTGCAGTTCCATCCATTTTTCCCTCTCTCTCGTTTTCTCTCTTGTTTGCAACCATACAAAGATGATAGAATTGTGCCCTCATGCCTCCCGTTGGAGCCTTTCTACCGCCGCCGCCCCGGACAGCCCTGCGCTCCGCCGCAACCGACCAATGCTTTGACATAATCCTCCCTTTTCTTTTGCAGTTGCTCTAAAAAGTCCACAATGTTCCACTTTCATCGGCCGTTTGTGGATTCACTCCAAGTTTTTCCTCTACTCCCCATCTCGGCTCTGCACTGCGGGAAGC
This sequence comes from Pollachius pollachius, assembly GCF_949987615.1. Taxonomy (NCBI): domain Eukaryota; kingdom Metazoa; phylum Chordata; class Actinopteri; order Gadiformes; family Gadidae; genus Pollachius; species Pollachius pollachius. Next base: position 16,349,988 of record NC_136947.1, on the reverse strand, counting down.
ATTGCTTATTCTCCAACCCTACCCCCCCCCCCCCCCCCCCCCCCCCACAACCCCTACGCTTCTCCGCAGGAGTTCCTGCTGAACGCCAGGCTCTTATCTTGCAGGTGATTGCTTGGGGAATATTGATTAAGGAGGGGAAAAAGGCTTTTGCTGCTGAGGAGTCACTTTTTAAACTTCCTGTGACTCTAACGTGAAATAAAGGAGGCTGACTCCCGCCGGTCATCAGTAAACACTGTATTATAGATGAGGTACACCCCATCAGAGACTCTCTTTCGTTGTCTTTTAATGCTGGAGGGACCCTTTCGGTTCGTCTTTCGTCTTCTCTCACGCCTCAAGGAAACACACATTTATTTATTTTTGGCATGCCGCAGTTTCGGAACTTCTTTCGCTAATTACTCCAATGGAAGTAGCAAATATCTATTAAAGCAAAAGGCCAGGGAAACGGCTAGCGAGCAGAACATTAGCTGTATGACTAGCCATTACAGCTGTTTAATTGACTATTAGCCAAGCTCTACAAGTGCAATTAAGCCATTCTACTGACCTTGTGGGGTCTCGGGAGCAGTAAGGTGTCTGCGCTGAGGAATGCTTCCCCTTATACGAGTGGATGGGTGCTCTTTCCTTCCATCTGATTAAGGAAGCTAATCAAGTTCCAGCGGCTAAGATAGCGGCTACTATATGAACCAACACCAATAGAATGGAGAGCAGGCTTTTTTATATACTAATCCGTTTGAAGCTTGAAGAGCAAAACAACAAATGTACAAATAAATACATTAAATATGAAAGAAAAAACAAACATGAATAAATAATGTTTCATGTTTCATGTTTTATTTTTGTGTCTTGCTCTGCATGCTCAGCCGCCTCTATGCTAATCTGCCAGCATGCATTATCAATCTCTTAGAATCATAAACAGTTACGGAGTAATGCTCGGAATTGGATATTACCCCCCCCCCATCTCTTCTGCATACCTCATTAACCATATCATTACTGTGTAGAACACACACACATTTTCCAGAGCATCTAACAGCTTTAAAACGTCCATGCCCAGCCGAGATGGACGACTCTCCTCTACCTGTGTGGTCCTCTGCGTGTGCACTCTGTGTGCACGAGCGGGTGCCAGGGATTGGCGCGCTTACAGCAGGGCGGATCATCTCCATTGGTTTGTCAAAATATTGTATTTTTTGCTTATTTCTTGGCAAGACTGGGCCATTTATTGAGAAGCGCGCGTGTACTCCAAGTGACGGCTTGTTTGTTTGTGACGGATGGCTTTTAACACGGCTGTCGCGCTGACGGCAAAGACAAGCTCTGCTTATTTCCCCTGACATTATAAAACCCAACATTAGACTCCAGGCTGCACACTTAGCTGCTGTGGTGGCGAGGATTTCCCCCTCAAAAAAAGATCAGCTCCCGCTCACACTCGCAATGACAATGAACGGAAAATGAATGCAGAATCGCTGCCGATTCTTATTTACGTGATTACAGACCCACATCACGATTGACTTGATTTCCAAGGCGTTTATTGAGTGCATTTTAGTACAATGGTTCTCAGAAAGTTACAGCTTACAAACTGTTGACACATACTCGTCACAATTTACAAGTGGTAGCTATATAAAGACAGAAAAAGGAGGTAAGACAATATAGCCTACTTCTGTGCACATAAATACATCCCCACTCACAAACATTTCCTTGCACAAGGATACACATGCACCGATATGCATATGCGTGCACACACTCTCTCACACACAGACACACACGCTGACATAGAGTACACATACACACACACACACACACACACACACATACACATTCAAACAGTGACTCAATATTCAGTTTCTCCATCTGTTGTGTACCACAGAGAGGGGCCATCAGGCCTATGATGAAAATGGCTCATCTGAACGTCTCAAAATGGCTTCCAGAACACCTCCAGCTTGACTGTCTGCATCCGGGACTGGCGGCGTAGCCTCTGTGTATGTGTGTGTGTATGTGTGTGTGTGTGTGTGTGTGTGTGTGTGTGTGTGTGTGTGTGTGTGTGGTTAGAGAAAGAGCGAGAGAGCGAGAGTGAGAGAGTGAGAGAGAGGGAGAGAGAGAGAGAGAGAGAGAGAGAGAGAGAGAGTGTGGGTGTGTGGCTTGAATCCATAGCCTGAAAGAGAGCAAAAAGAGACAGGAGAAATTAACTTTAGGGTAATTTAGGCCCATCCGGTGTGGACCTAAAAGCAAATTAAATTAATTATGAATCGTTAATATTCATGATTTGCTTAGGATACTTGATCACAGGCTTTGTTTCGGTTAAATTTTTCTTTTATGGTGTGATTTCAAAGTCAGAATTAAATCTCACGCAAATCCTTTTCACCGATTCAAGGGTTAAACATTGCGACTAACAATGTGAATAAGGGGTGTTTTAGCACTATTTATCGGTTAAAATCACTGTTGCTGTTTTGTCATTTGCAGCACAACAGTTTCCTTCACTCCATCTCATGTGTGCAATGTTTTTTCTTAATCTCTCTCCCACATCCCTTTTCTATGGAGGCTCCACCCATTGATCCACCTCCTTTCAGAGTCGACATTGCACATGCACTCCCTCACCATTACCATTAGCTCCCGGACGATCTCGTGATAAAACCGATTTCCTCCTCGCTGTGTGCAGTATGTAGTCTTGCGTCTGCGTGTGTGTGTGTGTGTGTGTGTGTGTGTGTGTGTGTGTGTGTGTGTGTGTGTGTGTGTGTGTGTGTGCCTGTGGGTGTCTTGAGTGTGTGTCTGCGTCAGCCCACCATTAGTCTCCCCTATCCCTATCCCCAACCCCCTCCTGACCGATCAGATGCCTATCAGATGGGTCCCGGCAGGTGACTGCTCCCCTCGCCCGGGCTCGCTGGAGAACGGAGCCAAACATTACTCAGACCGGACCCCGGAGAGAGCTCAGAACCTGGCCCCAGACAGCTTGGTTACACCCAGGATAAATGACCTGGAGGGCTGCCAGAAAGCAGGAGCCCGCCAGGGAGATAGTGGAGGACAGTCGATGGAGGAGGAGGTGGTGGTGGAGAGAGGAGAGAGGATAGAGGAGGAGGGGGAGTTTGCAGCTTGGAGCATGGTGGGTGAGTATACTTAATAATCTGCTAATGGGCCTGCCATCAATTTCTAATTTTGGAATCAAGGTGGCTAGCACTGTCGTCATTCATGTGTCCGACTTTAAATAGTTGCCAATGCTTTTTGGATCGCTAAAAGAAGTAAAATGTGCAAATGTTATGGGCCATTTGACAGTATCTAGTGTGGTTGCCATGTCGGTATAACCTGACATCCCATTATCCTAATACTTGTTTCCCTCTCAGTTCTTATGGCCAGGTTCGGAAGCAGAGTGAATTCACAATGTTCTCTGAATTTCATGCTGAATCTCAGCCGAATTCTTTCAGTGACAGCCCAGAATCAACCAGAGCCCGGTTAGAAGGCAAACAGCTAAATTGGACAAAATAAATGTGGATGCCAACGAGGCAGTCCTAACCTTTCTGCCAGATGCAGTCCAGACGCCGCCGCAGCGTGTGGCCAAATCACGGCGCAATCAAAACCCATTCCACCAAAATGTGAAATCAGCCTTGTGCACCATTCCTCAACTACCATTTTCAGAGCAAAATATATGTATCGGTTTTCAAAATATTGCCATGTCACGTCTCAAACAATCCCCCCGAGGGATTGATTCGGAATCAGGAAGCCTGCTAGCAACTGAATGACCCCGCTGAACCCAAAGCTGTCCTTAACCCAACCGTTCTAGCAGAAGGCCGTTGTATATGAATTAAACATGGTTGATCCCCAGGCACGGGTGCATACTATGGGCTTCTCCACAAGGCTGCACTGTATAGGAAAGGTATAGAGAGAGAATGTGCTGCATCAGGAATTGGGTGAGTCTGCACCAGGCTAGGAGCTGGGAGTGCTAGGGAAGCCGGGGGAATCTTTAAGTGGATGTTTATCAGGCTGGCACCAGGTGTCGCTTGGCAAAGCTCCGCCCAGATGCTCCTTCTCAAAATCTTCGAAAAAGGGAAAAGCCTACAGAAAAACTCCCAACTCCAATTTTGAAACATCTTGATTACCATTTCACACCGTTGAGTACACAATCTAGCCAGGGCCAGGATGCGAGCACTTTACCCACGAGAGCGTCAACATGGAGCTTGGCGGAAGTGAAATGCGCCGGATACAGAGCAATTTGATGTTGAGTGTTTGACTAGCATAAGTGGGCCGATGCTTACCATGGATCTGGGCCAGCCGTAGTGCGGAGTATCCTTTCCCTTGTCTGGATGGTGCCAAGAGCGTACATTTTTCAAACAACAACAGATTGCAACAGAAGACAAAAAAACTAAAACAAAATTAAGAAACAAACAAATAATAATAATAATAAAAAAAAACCATTTCTGTACAAGTAAGTGCTCACCAGCAATAGACAGCATGGGCACACCCACATTTAAACATTATCTCCCAACAATGGATAGTTTTGCCATTTACTTTGTATCTCCCTACGACAAGTTTCATATAGATCTACATTAAGAGTTCTTTGTACACAATGCTTTATACAGTTTTGCTCCAGGCTGAAAGTCCCATCTGGAATGTCACCTCGTGACCCCGTTTGAATCAAAGGGGTGGGGAGACAAAATAACACAGTGTCTATTATATTATATCATCATCTGCAGGGAAGTGGTGCACCACAGGAATCTACACAACGTCTTTCGTCTATCGCCGAAACCCCCAGTCACTAAGCATGTCTTTGCCAAAAATGCAAGCGAGAGAGAGTCTTCTTTACATACATATTCATACATGTCACCTTCAATATGAAGGCTTTAATCCAGAGAGATATATTTATATTTAGCAAGAGATAAACATATGTATATTATCTGAATCTGGGTGGGGGGGCCTGGTTGAGAAGGGTCCTTCGTTGCCCGGGCCTCCCACCACTACAGGTAGCGTTGACGTAAAAAAAAAAAAAAAACGAGGGCGGTGGGGTCGGGAAAGACATTCTTGATATAGTGATCGCAACACAACATAATTCAATGAAACAGACACATGTGTAAAAAAAAGACAAAACAACTTTCAAATCCTTTTTGACAATAAAAATATTATGCTTAAAGTATGTGGTTATAGTACCCAGCTGTATATCCCTGTATTGTTCACTAACTCGTCGCCTCTATCGTTATTTGCTTTTTTTGTTTGTTTTCCTTCCTCACGGATCAGCTCTGCTGACTGGACGCCGACCAGTTCAAGGCATGTTCTCCTCCAATCACAGAGGCAGGACTGCGTCACCTGACAGGATATGATGTGGAATCACCACCTGCCTCCTTTTCCTCCATGCCCGCTCTAAATGTCTCACACTTTCACTTTCTACAGTCGTGTCCCAGATGAGGCAAGATATTACGCAAGACGGTATATATAATTTCAAACACGATGCGTGATGTAGTGCGAGAGATCCAGGCGTCGCTGTCCTCAAAGAAGACGAGAGAGGAGGAGGAGTCAGGAGGAGCAAGTGTGTGGTGATGAAACAAAATGGCAGTCTTTAAGCACGAGGTGATCGTTCCGTCTTTCTCTGAGTGACGGGGGGAGGGGGAGGGGGGTTGGCAAAGGAAAGGAGAGTAAGGGAGGTGGGGGCGACTTCAGAAGAGAACTTCCAAGTCTGGACCCTGAACTTCCTTGGTGTGGATGGACTTGGATTTTGGGAGGCAGGCGGGACACGTCGCTGTGCAGTGTAACCCCGTGCCTTCATGAGGAACCCTGGTCTCCTTGGTGGTAGTGGTGGTGGTGGTGGTGGTGGTGGTGATGGTGTTGTCGGTGGCGGTTGTGGCGGTGGTTGGGATTAGATTAAGACAATAGTTTCCACCCTGGCGCGTTCCGACGGCTCGGGGGTCATTCGGGGGCCACCGTTGGCCCTCCGAATGCTGCCCTCGTCGCGGGACAGCGCCGCATGTAGTCATGCCATCGGCGTGGGCGACTGGCTCATCTGCACGCGCATGGTCTGGATGTTGCTGAGGATCTTCTTCTGGTGGCCGGCCAGGGTCACGCCTATCCTCAGCAGGTCCCTGCGGCAGAAGACACACGGAGAGGGAGGGCCAAGTGTTATTGGAATAATACTGTACAGAGGGTTACATTTATCCTTGTTTGAATTGTATCTAAATCTTTATTAATTTATTGCATTAAATTATTCCTTTCTTCAATTCTTTTTCTCTCATTCTGCTGTTGTGGCAACAAAATATCCCCTTTGGGGATTTATAAAGCATTTACTTACTTATGGACTAAGAACCTAGTTTTTGTGCTTTCAGATAACCGTCCACATTTTAAGAAGGCAAATAGATAGTGACTATATGTAAAGGGTTCAATGCAAAGCTGTGTTAAATACAGATATAGTCTGTACTAAGCACTTAGTTGAAGTATAGAAGCAGCTTTCGTTCCCCAAAACGTTATGGATTTCAAAAAAAGTGTTTGCATGTTTGTTTGTTGAATTGGAGCAGGAAATTACTTTCGGAAAAAGAAGAAAAGTGGCCCTTTGAAGTGAACTCACTCGGAGGTAATTTGCGCCACCAGCTGCAAGGAGGTGAAGCCTGAGTTGAGGAAGTTGTCCCGGTACTGGCTCATCTTGATGGCAGCCAGCCAGTCCTCCACTGAGCTGAACGTGTTGAAGTCTGGTATAGAGCGGTCCAGCAGCGGCTGGGAAGGCCTGGAGAGAGCGAGGGAGAGACACCAGCACATAGAGAGAGAGAGAAGGAGAATGAGAGAGAGAGACACCAGCGCATAGAGAGATAGAGAAGGGGAATGAGAGAGAGAGAGAGAGAGAGAGAGAGAGAGATGGAGGGTGAACGAAAAAGAGATTAACAATAAGGATGAGAGAAATAAAGGGATGAGTGGAGGAAGGGTGTGGCTGTGATGCAATCATTTTTCGATCTGAGTTTGGCAAAGACACAAAAAGGGTGCGACACAGGATGCCACACAGGATTTCAGACACTGTGTGAGACTTTGAAAGAATCAGGACAAAGCTTAAACATAGTTTAAACAAATAATTCAAACTCAAGTTCAGACTGGAATCAAAGTTAATTGAATAAAACATTTACAGTAATAAACAAAATACTTCAAAGAGTAGTTTGCATGCACACATTTCAGTCCATCAAATCCCAACATCGAAAATAGTGAATCCAGCTGCGTAGTTTTTTGTGTATGTTTTGATTTGTCAGTTAGATATGTTTGGGCTGTTAAAGTGTGCTTGTTTTTAAGGGGCAGTGGATTTCTCCACGCATATATTACATTGTGAGTCTTCATCCGAGCATATGTGTGAGCCTGTTTTGCGCAGCCTCAGCGATCTGTGCTTTTTGTTTGTGTGCGTGCGTGTGTACGTGCGTGTGTATGTGTATTTAAAACTCACACTGCAGGGATGTTGGCCATGGCCTTGAGGCTGGTGGGGTTGCGGATCATCTTGTCCAGGGTACTGACGATGTCGGTGAAGCGGGGCCGGGCGTTGCGGTCCTTCTGCCAGCAGTCAAGCATCAGCTGGTGCAGGGCACTGGGACAGTCCATGGGCGGGGGCAGGCGGTAGTCCTGCTCAATGGCGTTGATCACCTTGGGGGGGGGGGCAACACAAAAGGTTATTCACGGAAAATGCTGAAGTTGAGCATTTAAATGTATTTCTTTTAGTTTTGTGCTTTTCCTTCCATTTATTTCCACAGAATACAATAAATATCTGTGTATGGTGTTTATCCTAAATTATCCTAATTTACCATCTTGAGCTATTGTTACTTTCCTCTTTAATTTTGTATGTTATAAACACTAAAAATATTCTATTACATTTCAATCAAACCAAATTAGTTTTGTGCTTTTTCTTCCATTTTTTTCCACAGAATACAATAAATATCTGTGTATGGTGTTTATCCTAAATTATCCTAATTAACCATCTTGAGCTATTGTTACTTTCCTCTTTATTTTTCTATGTTATAAACACTAAAAATGTTCTATAACATTTCAATTAAACCAAATTATTACATTTTAGTTAAAAAATAACTAAAAAGTCGCAATCTCAAAGATTTCCATGCAAATTACGGCCTCTTAAATCAATAATCCTGGATGAGGAAACACAATGAGGATTGAGAATTCAGCCCGCTGATGAAAGCCCTTGAATTTGCAATATTATGAAGTGCATCTCGCTGGCGACACGGTTGTATCACTGGGAACAATTACCGCTTATTGCCAAAGGGGTCGCCAAAGAGAACGAAACAGACAACTTTGCGATTGCCACTTTAAAGACTGGACGTGAGCCATGAGATGCTTCCAAACGTAATGCAATCTATTGTACCCTGAGCTGTGGGTCCCATTGTAGGCAGCCTAAATGAGTTAGTCAGGTAGATTTGTATGGGGGGCTTTTAGCAGCGCCTCAGTAATTGATGACACCTATTCTGTTACTTTGACATGCTAAACTCTGCCTCCCTTTTCTCTCTCTTTGGAGTGAAGGAAACACACACACACACACACACACATACACACACACACACACACACATACAAAGTTCCCAAGCACACACACAAAAACAAAAGCACACTCACAGGATAACGCACACACACACGGCTTGCGCCCAATAGAAAGCTTACGTAATCACACACACACACACACGCCCCCCCCCCACACACACACACACACACACACACACTGTGAGGACACTTAGCTCTGGGCCTGACTTGCCCTTCCTCTCTTAACTCCAGCCAATCTTGCGTCAATTGGAGAGACAGTAGCGGAGGAGCAGAGGGGACTAGGGGATGAGGCAGTGGAGAGGAGGGAGGGAGAGAGGGAGGGAGGGAGGGAGGGAGGGAGGGGGGGAGGGGAGAGATGAAGAGAGGAGGGGGAGGGAGGGAGGGAGGGAGAGAGGGAGGGAGAGAGGAGGGGGAGGGAGGGAGGGAGGGAGGGGGGGAGGGGAGAGATGAAGAGAGGAGGGGGAGGGAGGGAGAGAGGGAGGGAGAGAGGAGGGGGAGGGAGGGAGGGGAGGGATGAAGAGAGGAGGGGGAGGGAGGCAGGGACAGAGCCAGTGTCACTCTCAAAAGAGCTGCCTGGGGAAGTGGTGTGAGGGGCGGGTGTGGGCCAGTGCGGGGGCCCGTTGCATATAATTAAGACGGTGGAATATGACCACTTGACACATGTCTCGGAGGGGAGCGTGCCAGCCGCCGATTAGGGGAGGGAACCTCGGAGCAGGACGGTAGCGGTGAGGGTCTTGTCTCGCTGTCTCGTCGTGTTTTGTGCAGATAACGGCTGGCTAGGGGCCCAGCCTCGATGCTGTCTCTTCTGCTTCTTCGTCTTCGTCTTCCATGCAGGCCTCATTGAGAGCTGCGTGGCGTGGGGGCGGAGGAGCAGGAAGAGGAGGAACTCCTGGCTCGTGGGGATACTCCTGACGTTGGCCAGGCGCTGTTTGGTGTACCTTAACATAAGCCGCTCGCCTGCGTGGGCGGCCAGCTGCGCTCAGAATGGAGGCTATTTTTCAAAGTGCTCCATAAGTAACGTTATCTCAGAGTGGAAACAGGTTCACCCCACTTATTCTATCTCTGCCTCTCTCCAAGTACTGCACTTTTAAAGAGATATGGACTTGAAGGAGCCACGGAGATCCATTTAAGCCTAATAGATTTGGCTTGCATTTTAAAATGGATCATATCCATATCAGCAGTATGTAGCTGTGTTGAGCAGTTTAAGTGTGAAAGGTTCCGAACTAGAGGCAGCTTAGTGTGGCCAACCTCGACACTGAGGTGAGGACTATTCAGCAGAAACTTGACAAATAGCACGTATGGAGAAGTTCAGCGTGTGTGCCTTGGTCTGCATGTGTGTTTTGTCTGTGTTTGTATGCATGTGTACGTTGGGGAGTGCATTCTTGTCTGTATGTTCAAGTCGGTTTGTGTTTGTGTGTTTCTGTGTGTGTGTGTGTGTGCGGAGACATATACACACATGCTATATGCACGCATAAAAAACACAGCATCCCTGTGTTTTTTATGCGTGCATATAGCATGTGTGTATATCTCCCTGCATGCGTGTGTGTTGAAGTTGTACGTGTCTATATGGGTGTTTTTGTGTGTCTATGTGTGTGCGTGTGTGTGTCTCTGCCTCCCTGTGCGTTTCGGTTTCTGCTGCCTGTGCGCAGGACGCGAGCAGCCTGCCGTGCCGAGGGGTGCCAGTGTGTGCTGCTGGCCCACTGAGGCAACATCTGCTGGGTTGGACCGTCCTGCAGGAGCGAAGGGGGGGAGGGGTCCATAGAGGCCTGATGGCTGGCGAACGCTAACACCGAGAGAGACCTCATGGAACGGGCCTGGGTCCAATCATTTTCTGCTGTGTGCGTGTGGGTGTCTGTTTATGTGTTTGTGTCTGTGTGTCGGTTCATGTGTGTGGGTGTCGGTGCGTGTGCTTTTTACGGTGTGCATGAGTGAGGGTTTGGTTGCTGTCTGTGAATTCGGTGTTGTGGACCATGTCCAAATGGACACAGGGGGAACAAAGGAAAAGCTCTCCCCCATCCTTCAACACTCTGCTCTGCCTTGGCCAGGGATGAGGATGAGGCTTCGACCGAATAGTCCCACTTTCAAAGTCACCATCAAGGGCATCTTCATGGCGATGGCGCTTAAGAGATAAAGCCTCTCTTTTGAAAAAAGTTATGATTTATTGTAGCTTCCACTATCATGAGCTGTGCTTAACTATCTGTCCATGGCGGACGGAGATAATGGAAGCACATCCGTGGAGGACTGGCAGTTCCATTACAGTATCTAGGAGTTCGTCCACTCCTTCTACCCCTGGTGTTTTAATGGACTTTAATGGACTTCCGATGTTTCTGAGAGATAGCGCCGCCGAGCCGGCCTAGCGACAGTAACGTTGGACGTCAATATCATTTCTGTTTCGAAGGTATTCCTTTGTTTGACACTCACATCCTGGTTGGACATGTCCCAATACGGGCGCTCGCCGAACGACATCACTTCCCACATGACGATGCCGTAGCTCCACACGTCGCTGGCCGAGGTGAACTTCCTGTAGGCGATGGCCTCTGGCGCCGTCCACCTCACGGGGATCTTCCCTCCCTGCGTGGGGGAGACAGAGAAACAGAGAGACAGAGAAATAATGGTTAATAAGGGTGAGAGAGGGACAACGAACATGGAGAGAGAGACAACACCACTTCATACTTTGGTTTTCTTTATTAACATTACTTTAGTGTTCAATAAGAAACCCAAAGAAACATTTGTGACACAGGTCATGGGGACAGTGCTTTTTGAAATGTTTATGTTCTTGGTGGACTCTCGGACAAAACAAAAGTTTAAAGATCTCCTGTCTCCTACTTTTCTGGTCTTAATTTCTTATTAATGACTCCTATAGAGCAACCTGACACGAATCACAGAACAAAAAACGATGTCGATTTTCGGGAAACTCTTCCTCTCATCTGGGCGCTTTCGGCGTTCTCTGTCAACACTCGGCTTTGTCCTTCTCCGCCCCCTCGCCCCCCTCCTTCCAACCCCACTCCGTTGTGATTGGTTACCCTCCCGGAAGACCAGCGAAGGGCATTACCATTACATGGAAAATCCGGATTGTTCTACGTAGATAAATCCCGGAAATTTGAACAAGTGAATTGCGACCGGCGTCCCTAGTGTTTAGCCAGGGCCGACGCTGGCCGTTTCGGTGCCCTAGGTGGCTCGACATTAAATTGTGCCCTGGTCAGGTCTTCCGAGGGGGGGGGGGGGGGGGGAGCGCCAGCCCTGAGTGACAGGTTATACCGTTAAGAAAAAACAACAGGGGGCCTCTTCATAACTAATTTATCTATTTTTTGTAATTCAATAATGTAATATATATATATATTTTTTTTTTTGAAATCTTAATTTTTGGTGCCCCCCCCCAGGTACTTGGTTCCCTACGCACTCTGCGTACTCTGCGTATAGGGAGCGGCGGGCCTGTGTTAAGCGCTCTGCACAGCCCCCCCAGACGGTCAGCAGGGAACACGTCTAAATGCATGTACGTCATTGTTTGACACTTTAGTATGGTCAAACATGACTATAAATCATTATAACAACGTTTATAGGTCATAAAAGTCGAAAAAGCATAATAGGTGCTCTTTAAATATTGAGGAAAACAAAAAAGAAAACTTATTTCAATGAAAATTGGAGGATTACATATCTGGCTTAAATAATAGTACCATTTAATACATTTCTTTTGTTGACTAGGCATTCGTGCTTTGTTTGAGAGGGAGCTACAGCAGGAGAGTGACAGTACGGCCAAATGGAGACGGAGGGGACGCGGAGCGGAGAGAAGGTGATATTTATAAGCGCGACCTTGTTTGCCTGCGTGTTCCTTTTTCCGTTGATCATTAGACATCTGCTGTCTTCCCCCAACAAGCGTCTCTCCCCCTCTCTCTCAGACGCGGTGCCCCTATCTGTCTCCCCCTCCCAGTCATTCATCCCTCCATCTGCCGTGCCTATCGATCCTCTGGCAGGGAGAGGCTGTGGCCCAGGCCTCAGCAGCAGCTCCCAACAGCATTCGCCCTTCACACATCGACCAGTGCAACGAACACACACACACACACACACACACACACACACACACACACACACACACACACACACACGCATGCGCAAGCTCAGCAACCCCCCTGTTTGAATATAGGGGAGATAGCAGCCCGGTCTCTGGCTTTTCCCCGCATGTCGAGCGTGTCTGCCAGTAATTGGGCTACCCGGGCCCCGGGCGGCACGCGTGCTGCTGATTGAAATTGACAGCTGCTTGCTTAAGATTCCACACACACACACACACATAAACACGCACGCACACGCTGACAACCGCCGACACACGCTGTGCATGTGCGCATTTTTCTGTGTGTCTATGTGTGCGTGTGGATGTGTGTGACTGATATATAGACTTTCATAAACTGCAAAACTCTGAAAGTCATGGAGGATACATTCCTACTGCATTATTTTTTTCAAAGAGCAGTGTGACACACAGACACACACACACAAACTCTTATTGAGGATTGAGGATGCCCCTTTTTGAGGGCACAGTCGCAGCACCCAGTCTATTCCAGTTAAACGAACCAGTTGAACAATGCCAACAACCCAAATCTTCACCAGTGAGCCGCTGTAGGAGAGAAATAAAGACCTACAGGGGAATTCACACACAGCTCCCTCCCTGGCAGCTCTGTGTGTCTGTGAGTGAGAGGGAGAGACATAGAGAGAGAGACAGAGAGAGCGATTGAGAGAGTGAGGAATTGTGTGTGAGAGAGTTATGTTTAAAATGTCTGTGTAAACCTGTGAATTTTACAGAGAGTGAGTCTTTGTACTCAATCTTTATTAGATTACCGGTATATGCTGCGGGGAGTTTTTGAGTCCATATCTTTGCGCGTCCTATCTGAGTGTGTGCATGTGCTTGTGTGTGCCTGTGTGTATGTGTGTGTTTGTGAGAAAGAACTAGAGAAATAGAAATGGAGGATGGGAGAGATCAATGGTCAAATAAAAGCGTCCTAAGCCCAAGTGACTTCAATGCTTTTCTCATATCCTGGCTTCATATCTGAACCACACACACACACACACACACACACACACACACACACACACACACACACACACACACACGCACACACAAACCTATTTGCCCTCACCCTTTTGTCTGTGGGCAATGAAGCAACGTGAAATAAATCTTAGTGACCAACAGTGTGTGCTAGTGTGTTTGTGTGTGTTCAGGTCACTCAATGCGGAGACAGAGGGCAGCGATCCACGGATCACGGAGACGCTTGTGCACAAGGCCTTCGACGACGGCGCTGATTATAATGAAGAAGAATGGACGGGGAATTACAGCGTAATAACATTTACGTGGGGCCGCGTGAGTCAGAGGCAGCGAGGCAGGGGAAGAAAAGGCACAAGAAATGCACCTCTCAATAATTACTGCTGCGGGGGTCCACAGCGATGGCTCTGCCAGTCCCGCTTTAATAACACAGAGTACCCAACAGCTTGAGAACGCAGACCGAGACGGCAAGGAAATAAAATCAACATACTGGAAAGGCATGTGTTTTTTTTCGTATTTTTTTTCCCCTTTATCTTAGTATTATTATTAAGCATGGAGGAGAAATAAACAGAGTGATAATACCAACACGGAGAGGGTTGGGGGGGGGGAGAGGAGAGGAGGGTTATGAAATAAGAGCGACGAGGAGAATTAGACACAAAAGAAGCAGACACTTGGCGACGCCCGGGAGCATGCAGGAACTCTGCTTAGTAATAGTATTTGTCACTTGGTAAAAGGGCTACTGAGACGGAACAAGCTGTTCTCTCTTAGCCTCGCGGCGCAGGCACACACACACACACACACACACACACACACACACACACACACACACACGTACACACAAGCCGTCCGCAAATTTCCAATGTACTGGTCCGGCTCGCTTGGATTTTCCTTTTACATTAACCAACCTCTCTGAGTATCACGGTTGGCAGAAATGAATTTGACCAAAAAAACGAACAAAAAGGGAGGCAATTGTTCGACGATATATCAAACAGATGCCAGGTTTACAGCTTTAAAGTAAAACTACGTTTTTTTCAGAATTGAAAAACAAATGGAAATAGTAAATGCTAAAATGAACTATGATTCTTCCGCCGATATTTAGAAATAAATATTGAAGCAAAGAAATACATAATCAATCAAGAAGCATGTTAAATAGTCAATGTTGTACGCTGGGCTTTGACCTTTCATCGTACTCCCTTCGGTGGGACAGGGGTGTCGAGGTGTATTTGTGTACTAATATGCAAATGAAGAGTCGGAACAAAGTAAATGGGAAGATATCGAGCACCCGTTGCTTTCCTGATATACCAACTATAAATCCGCATACTAATAAATGCCAAGCGTGTCAAACCGAGTCAGAATTGGGGAGTTACGGGACCTTGAAGGAAATGAATGTGTTATGCAACTTGGCTGACTGCTCTTTGCAAACAATGGCATTTCGTGTCATTTCAAAGTGTCTCCACAACTAATAACCAAATCTGCGACACCATTTATGCATCAGTACTTTATAAAGAGGTCTTTAAGGGGTACTTAAATGGTGTTGCCATTTGGAGCTTTCCATTTCCATATTTTTGTTTTGAAATTCATTGGGAGAAGGGAGATACAGAACACAATATCCAATGTGTTTGCATCAAAAGGCCTATTATGGCAAGGTGTTTGACATTGAAACCTAGATTTGTTGTCAGGACGCAACAGTCTAAATTCTCATTTGTCTTGCCGCCAACGTTGAGGATGATGGCCTGTGACTGGGTCGGACTGGTCCACCCGGGTTGTGACCAGCTGTGGCAGGTTGTGACTGCTTTTGGAAGGTACTAACAGTGAGGTGGGACTGCCCCACGGGATCTGGTAGGGCTGTCAAACCGTTTAGAGAGTGTGCATGTCACATTGACAGGTGTGCCTGTGTGCGCGCGTGTGTGTGTGTGTGTGTGTGTGTGTGTGTGTGTGTGTTTGTGTGTAGGTGTTTGACAGCTCTCCTTGCTGAAGGATAAACATGCGGTCATCAGATAGTGTATGCTCTGTGTTATCACCTGCCAACATGTGTGATTTGCGTGTCTGTGTGTGTGTATGTGTGTGTGTGCGCACGCCTTCGTAGTTTTTGTGTGTGTGTGTGTGAGTGATGACTCTTAGTCTATGTGATGCTATAGTCACTCGGCCCTGCTGATCCGTGACCAGAGGACACACCTAAGATGTTTGAAACAAAACATTATATAAAGACAATATTATATAATGTTTTGTCTCAAACATCTTAGGTGTGTCCTCTGGTCACGGATCAGACACACACACACACACACACACACACACACACACACACACACACACACACACACACACGCACACACACGCACACAACAACAATGTCCCCATATAAAGGTGAACAAAACTGGGTCTCACACACACTGAAGACATGAAACGGCTGTCATGTCTTTGTACAGATGTGTACAGTACAGCCAGCGTCGTGCTGAACACCTGCACGTAGGCTGACGTTGACATGTTCTCACGCGGCGGAGCGAAGGCCAGGAGGAGAAAAGTAAACCTGTCACCCCACCATTGATGTTCAATCAGTCCCAACGACAGCAATGTCCCAGGCAGGTGGAAGTCCAGGGACCAGAGCACACATTTATCTATTTCATATTCTTTTATTTCCCATTTTAAATTTGTCGTCGCCAACATTTTCTTAAATCAGAAGTTGTTTTTAGAATTCAGAACGTTGAAATAAACTCCTGCCTCTCTTCCCCCCCCACCTCTCTCTCTCTCTCTCTCTCTCTCTCTCTCTTCCACTCACTCTCACTCACTGTTCCAACAAGGGTAATCCATTTCCAAACAATGCAAAACTCAAATAGTCTTGACCACATTTACTTAGGCCGGCAGAGTGCTCTTTCAACAGCCATTTAATGAAATTCTAAGCAACCAACTCCCCTTGGCTATCTGCCCGTATAGATGAAGGAAACACTGATGGAAGGGGAATGGGGATGCAGAGAGAGGGGAGGGAACAAGGAAAGGAGCGAAAAGAAAGGGAGAAGGAAGGCAAACAGAAGAGATGAATACATGCAGAGAACGAGAGCGAAATGAAACGAGAGAGGGATTATGTCATCCAATATTACCATAGACACCAATCGGAATGTGTACTGGGCAGAGGGGAAACAGGGCAGTGCTTGTAGAGAGAGAGAGAGAGAGAGAGAGAGAGAGAGAGAGAGAGAGAGAGAGAGAGAGAGAGAGAGAGAAAAAAACCACCAACCTATACAACGTCAATGTCAATAACACCACACACACACTACAACTGATTCATTATACTCTACTTGACTCCGCTGTGAGCTTCTGAAAGCACCTCCTATGGTAGCCTGGAACCAGTGCCAGCTCCTCTATCTCATCTCAGTGTAAACTCGGTTGCATCAGCACCACGTCTAGTTATCCTTCATCAGGAACTTGGTGAATATTATGCACTGCTCTTTTTTGGGCAGATGCGTGATGTGTGATGCCAGTGACTGCATTGTGGTAATCAGACCGTTTAACAGTCTTTGTGGCGCCTGTCGCATTTTGCCGCGCCGGTCGTATTTCTTCACAGCTTAGTCGGCACCGTGCCACGACAGAGAGAGAGAGAGAGAGGGAGAGAGAGTGAGAGACCGCCATGTTATTTTTTGTCTAACACAGAAAAAACCATCCCCCCCCCCCAAGCAGGCAAGCAGGCAACCTCGCCGATGGCCCCAGATGACTCCCTGGCTTCCGCTGAGCCCCTTAAATTAAACCCAGCGAGGCTGGCACTTTATTATCTCCTCCTTTAATATAACAAGACAGTGGTTTGACCTTGGCTTCCATCGAGTCACCAGGTGACGTCCTTCCATTACACACACCCACACTCCCAGGGGACGACGACCAGACAATCGCAATGTTTCCATGCATATGCTCAGAAGTGATGATTATTCTTTGTTACAAGGATGGAGAGCGAGCCTGTAGGCTTCTGATGGTTTTGATTTGTTCCCTTTGTTTGTGTATTTGTTGCTGTTTGCTTGTTTGTTCCTATGTTTGTGTTTTAGTTCTGATTTGTGTTCATATTCCTGTTTTTTTGTTTTTTGTTCTAATTTCTCTGCATTTTGTTCCAATGAGTGTGTTTTTGTTCCAATGTCTGTGTATTTATTCCCATGACTGTATCAATGAGTGTGTATTTGTTCCTATGAGTGTGTATTTCTTCCTATGTTAGTGTATTGGTTCCTATGTTAGTGTTTGGGTTCCTTTGAGTGTGTATTTGTTCCTATGTTAGTTTATTGGTTCCTATGTTAGTGTATTAGTTCCTATGATTGTGTTTGGGTTCCTTTGAGTGTGTATGTGTTCCTATGTTAGTGTATTGGTTACTATGTTAGTGTATTGGTTCTTGTGAGTGTGTAAGTGTTCCTATGTTAGTGTATTGGTTCCTATGTTAGTGTATTGGTTCTTGTGAGTGTGTATGTGTTCCTATGATAGTGTATTGGTTCCTATGTTAGTGTATTGGTTCTTGTGAGTGTGTATGTGTTCCTATGTTAGTGTATTGGTTCTTGTGAGTGTGTATGTGTTCCTATGTTAGTGTATTGGTTCCTATGTTAGTGTATTGGTTCCTATGTTAGTGTATTGGTTTTTGTGAGTGTGTATGTGTTCCTATGTTAGTGTAATGGTTCCTATGTATTTGTTCGGGTCAGGCATGCTTCAGACCTGTAGATAGCCACCTGGGGATCTCAAGACCAACAATGTAAAACCCTTGGGCACAATTTTATTTTGAAAGTCTCTTACAGTTGATTGAGAAGTAAAAAATAAGCAGGACCTTGAATGAAAGTCCTTGGACGACCTACCTGTTGGATGGGAGTTTTAGTTTGAAATGTCGCTCCACTGCCCACTTCACAAAGTCTTCGGTAGGCCAGCTAGATAGAGGGTCGCATCAAAATAAGGAGCTTACTGGCGTATTCTTTGGCAATTAGGAGTCTGGGATTTACTTTAATCTCCTTGAAAGTCCATAATGCCTTTAAAATAACAATAGAAAGAAATCAATACCTAATATAACATTACCACTTGGATAAAGATACAGACAATATCCTATTAAATGTCCTTATTAGAAAAAAGTCCAGACTAATATATCCATATAGTGAGCTCAGAATTCTTAACCCCGGCTGGCCTCAAGAGCTGGCCTGGGAGAGAAGCCCCCTTACTTTGATGTTTATTTGGGATCAAATGGACACAATCCCATTCCTCCCCTTGTTTACTTTGAAGAGCTGTCCTCTTCAGTCTGAGCACATCGATATTTCAACACAAAGAGAAGAAGAGACAGCCCAGAGAGAGCGGGGGCCAGCAGCCAACTCCAAGGGAGGAGATGCAAATAGATAGCGGACAAATGACAGGAACAACAATGCCGCCAACAGTGTGTGTGTGTGTGTGTGTGTGTGTGTGTGTGTGTGTGTGTGTGTGTCTGTGTGTGTGTGTGTGTATGTGTGTGTCT
>NC_136947.1:16308533-16328533 GCF_949987615.1 Pollachius pollachius | reverse complement strand
GGTTGTCTGCCTCCTCAAAACCTAAACAGCGTTTAGGAGTCGTAGGAGGTGGAGGAGGGTTTCGGTTTAGTGTCTCTCTCCGTGGCGCGCTGCACAAATGAATGCGTGCCGGAGTTGAACGGTTTGACTGTTTGACAGCAACATAACAGGATCGCTGGCTCCCTTTCCGTGTGCATTGCGACGGGAACAGAACGGCTCATTTGATTTGACGGGAAACTAAAATAGGTATGGAGCCAAGGGTTTCATATTGACGCGTGTGAGGGCGATGATGATGACGATCAAGCAGCACGCCGCACAAGGAGATAAAACGACACCAAATCTTTGAGGCTCCAATAAGAATCCCAAGTAAAAATGTACAACAAAAATAAAACCGATGCAACGTCAAAATAATTCCACTGCCTTGTCATTAAAAAGAGTGTCCCCGGAGACCAACTTCAAGCTTGGCTCTCTGTATTGACTTTCCAGATAATACCTCGAAGCGCGCCTTGTTTGCATTAAACATCTTCAAAAAGTGCCTCACTCAACGATCTATAATCCAAATCCGGCCCGCCTTAAAGTCGCGCTCTGCTGCTCTTTCTTGCAGCAGCCAGCTCAGCAGCACCCGGACAGAGCAGAGGTGGGATGCCCTCTATTTTGTAGCTCAATAAAATCCCTTTTTGCAAGCTTTAGCCACAGGGGTCACGGGTGGACAAAGCAAGTGCTTCCCAGGGTGCAATTAACTCCAAGCCCCGGCAGTGTGAGGTCACATCCCCTCTGAATGGCGTCTCAGCTCTCTGTTTCCACCTGGGCTACCACCTACTGTCGATCAGCAGTCGCCCCGAGACACCTGTCTGTGTGTGTGTATATACGTGTGTATATGTCAATGTATAAACACATATACACACAGAGATGCTGATGTCTGGATGGGTTTGGGTATGAGAATGTGTATGTGTGTGTGTGTGTGTGTGTGTGCGTGTGTGTGTGTGTTTGTATGAATGTGTTTGCTTATGTATCTGTGTATGTGTGAGTGTGTCTATGTCTGTGTGTGAGTGTTTCTTAGAATGTTGAATTAGTCTTTGAAAGGAAAAATTGCCTTTATTTGCTTGTATTTGTGTGTGTGTGTGTGTGTCTGTGTGTGTGTGTGTGTGTGTGTGTGTGTGTGTGTGTGTGTGTGTGTGTGTGTGTGTGCGTGTGTGTAAGAGTGTGTCTTACAATGTTTAATAAGCCTCAGAGAGGCAAAAATTGCCAGCTGGGGAAGCCAAGAGTTTGGACAAATACAGTAGAATGATGGTAGTGCATTTTTTTGGTTTAGATTAATTACTTTCAGAGTTCTCCAGTTTTTTCCCGTGTAAAAAAAAGCTAGGTCTGAGAGCCAAAAAAGTGACACATTGGCCTTTTTATTATGAGCCTCCCATCTGAAGTCTCGCGGATGTTAAGAATGACCCACTCCACGGAGCGAATCCTAAAATAGGAACCCTCTCAATATTCTTATACATAATACATAAATAAATCATTATCGAAATAACAAATTCCTGGGGCTATTTGATCAAACCACGGAAACCGTGTCAGCGAGCGAACAGAGCCAAAGAACATATCCCACTGCATAGGACCTCAGTGTCGTTAAACTGCCAACACATGATGCATCACCTGTTCAACAAGCTAATTTGCACTCTGGTCTCAAAGTAGTCAATGGGGTGTAGATAGATGAACATGCAAACACACCCACACACGAAAAACACACTCACAATACACACACACACACAGACATAGAGAAGCGCACACACACACACACACACACAGACACAATAGACACACACACAAACCCAACAACGCACACAATAGACACACATGCAACAAAAAAAACCTGACACACACACATACACACACACATCACTTAGGCGCACAGGAAAACCATAATGACCCACGGTGCGCGCTTGAGAGGGTGTGTGTGTGTGTGGGGAGAGCATGTTTTGAATGAACAAGAGGCGCTGGGAAGGAAATGAACTAACGATAGCTGCTAATAATTACAGATCTGCTGCGTGGAGGAGTTAATGAGCATCCAGAGTCCCCCCATGATGCCCTCTCCTAATAATGAATGAGGATGGAGAGAGGGCGAGAGAGAGAGAGAGAGAGAGAGAGAGAGAGAGAGAGAGAGAGAGAGAGAGAGAGAGAGAGAGAGAGAGAGGTGAGGGTGAGGGTAAGAAAGACGGAGAGAGAGAGAGAGAGAGAGAGAGAGAGAGAGAGAGACAGAGAGAGAGAGTTTAGGGGTGAGTTGGAGGAGTTGAGAGAAACAGGGGCGAGCTGTCAGTTTGAGGGCATCCGGCGATGGCCTTTTGGCCGCCTCTGCATTCTTGGCATGTCAAGGAGAGCAGGGCCTTCTCCCAGAGGAGACTAATGACGATGTGACAGTCATTCGCATGGAGGGAGGAAACATCGGGAGGAGACGGGGGGGAGGGAGGAGGATGGAGGAGGAAGAAGCAAAAGAAACCAAGAGAGTTCATAATAAAGTCAGCAACTGGATAGGGACACAGTTCAGAAGAAATCACAAACAATGGCCGATGCCATTGTTGATTCAGGGCCAAGGGATTGACAGCCGATGGGATTCAACAGGAGGAAAAAACAACAAAACAAGAACTTTGTCCTTGGTGGCCTCCGCGAAAAGACGGCACCACACAGAACACAGCAGACGGACGACAGCATGAACTACACGCACTAATAACAACGTGTTTAATCCCCAATGCCCACAGCATAACCTGTGGTGATCCCTGAAAGAGTTTCCTATCCCTTCCCCTTTGCTCCTTAATGACACTGAATGTCTGTTTGATGAAAGTGCTAAATGCTAGCATGCATTATAGCTAGCAGTGCGGGGGACTTACCAGAGAGCTGGTGTAGCTGGGGTCGGAGGTGTCGTCCTGCAGGTAGCGGGAGAGGCCAAAGTCGGACACCTTGCACACCAGGTTGCTGTTGACCAGGATGTTGCGGGCTGCCAGGTCACGGTGGACGTAGTTCATCTCCGACAGGTACTTCATGCCCGCAGAGATCCCCCGCATCATGCCTATTAGCTGGATCACGGTGAACTGCCCGTCATTTTGCTATTAGGAAAACAAAAATGCAAACCGGTTATTTCCCCACCGCACTGCTCTGGTATCTTTAACCTCAATGTGATGAGTACAGAAAAAAGAAACATTTATATTTCAGGGGGGCTGTTAATTACACAAAACTAATTATTATGGGGATTCTTTTGGTGACTCATTAAAACATTGCTGACAGAAGCTACAATTATGTCAGCGAAAAACATCCCGTGCTTGAATTAAGAGCATTCACCGTATGATTTGAGCAATTATTAAGAAAAACCGAGAACGCCAAGAGTTTTTTTATGGTATTAAATTAGCCACATTTTATAAACACATCAAATATAGGTACAAAAAGTCTTCTTAATGATGAAAGCACCAACAGGGCTTGTTTTTTTGGCCTGGGTCACAGGATTAAAAAAGCTTATCTAAGCATTCTTGCCACTACAGCCAGGAGGTAAAGGTGAGTTTTACCATAAACAGAAAAAGCTACATACAGCCCAAATCCAATCCATTTGTGTACAGCCCCCCGCCACCTCCTCTAAAGCAGGCGGTGTCTCGCCTTGATACATTTTTTAGCCTTTTCCTCTAAACCTAATTTGTCGTCTACACTCGCGCATCGTTGACTCAACACCGTGACTTTGTGACATTTCCTACACTGCACATTAAGATAAGTATTATAAAAGCTAATTGGATTTTCCCCAGGCCATTTCCTTACATTTCTCTATGTGTGCGTGTTTTAAAAGCAAATGGCCTGTTTGGCCAGGAATGGTAAGAAGGGGGCTCATTGAACGCTCGTCAACGCCACGCCGAACCCATCCCCGCCAGAAGAGCCGATGAGGAGGCTTTGAACCCCATCACACTGACAAATAAGAGGGGTGGAAGAGATCGATGGGAAAACAAGTCGGATGTGGCGGCTAGCAAAGCCAGCTTCAAAGGGGCCCTTTAAACCAGCCTTAGATCAAAGTGGAAACGGAATTCCAATCCATGGGATTGGAGGAGGAGAGAGGAAATAAATAAATATAGAAACGGGTGGAATATTGATTAAGCTGTATGTCCGCTCAATCCCAACTACAAAAGATAAATTGGAGAGACTATTAATAGCCCCGGGCGTTAATGGATAAATTAAATAGGGAGGAAAGGAACCGTCTGCTGCAGAAGCCCTGGAAATGAACAAATACCGAAAGGCACCGGTTCTGGTACATGTTGGCAGTGCGCTTCTGTTCGACCCAGTGGGCTGAACCACATCGCTTGGGGTGGAAGGGGAGGGCAGGCTTTTGTCCGGGTCTTCCTTCCGGGTCTTCCTTCCGGAGTCTTTTCATTATGAATTATTGATAAGGCTTCATTGTGAAGCATTTTTTAGTTCATGTCAAGGCTTCGACAACCCCAAGTGCAAACCTAACTCACTCACTAAACAACAACAGACAAATATATATATATATATATATATGGGGGTCAAAATCTAGAGGTTAAAATGTTTGACTCCAAGCTGAACTCTTTGAATGGGAGGTCAACGTACAGAGTCTAACTAGTACCTATCCTTTGAGCAAGAAGCCCTTACCCCTGCCTGCCCAGTTGATGCGTGATCATGAAAGAATATCACGGGTATAAAACAGAACTGACTCCTCCCAGTTGTACCAAACGTGAGCTTAATCGAGCCCAGTCCGTCCTGCGAGACCCCCAGCAGGACTTCCACTCGCTCTCCTCTGAGTGTACAGAACAGATAGGCCCAGCTGTTTCCTTATTCCAGCCGCACTTGCTCTTAAAAGCTGTCCCATAATAGGCTCAAGTCCAGTGGAGAATGGCCTCTCCCTGGCAGCCACCCTTGTATAGCATTTATTGCCACATATTTTTGAGCCTTATTGTTTTAATATCTTACTTTTCATCCGTTGTATATTTCTGGCTTGTTGTGTGTCCACCGTTAGTGTTGCTATTGTGTTTACCATCCCAACGACACGCTGCAAAACAAACCGGGCCCCTAGGGACGCTAACGATCCCACTCGAACCTGACTCCACACTCTGACTCTAAAGTGCCAGCACGGCTCACCCTGAGGAAGGAGTCCAGCGCGCCGTTCTCCATGAACTCCGTCACGATCATGACCGGGCGGCTCTTGGTGACCACGCCCTCCAGACGGATGATGTTGGGGTGGTCGAACTGGCCCATGATGGACGCCTCGGCCAGGAAGTCCCGCCTCTGCTTCTCCACGTAGCCCGCCTTCAGGGTCTTGATGGCCACGTAGATCTCCCTCTTGCCCGGGAGCTTTAGACGGCCCTTGTAGACCTCTCCAAATTCACCTATTGGGGGGGGAGGAAGGAATCGAGCAGCGAGTGCTTAGGTTAAAGCGAACAGACACGTGATTGAATTAAGTCGAAGAAAGGAGATTTGGGGAGCTTAATGACATCCAACTGTGAGTATTTATGAATTAATTTGCGTCCCCTGGTGTGACTGATGAAGATTCAGTCGACAGCGTGTGTTGTCCAAGTGTTGTCCAGAATTGTTTCTTTGTCTATTTTTTCATCTGTCGGATATTATAAACAGTGGGACGCTTCTCAGTAGTCATCCATCTTTAAAAAAGAAAATAAAAGGTCTGCCAAGAAGTAGAAATTCAAATTCCCCCTGATCATTGGAAAACAGGCTGGGCCTATCCGGTGTATCTCCCCAAAAAACACTCTTTGATTAATTATCACCACCTTGGCGTCCTGCGGAGACGCCACACAGCGAAATCAACAAAAAAATGGAAATCTTTAATTAGCCGAAGCCCCCTGCATGGCTTCCTGCTACCCTCGCTTCCCTCCTCTCTGTCACGTCCTCACACCCTGCGTGCAGCGCGGGGCCGCTCGGTGAACTGCTATTCCTGGGCCTATTTTTCTTATTATGATGAGGGGGGGGATTTCACCCTCTGTGCAAGAGCAACACACATCAGCATGTCCTCCGCCGCTGTCACCCGGCTGTGTGCTGCAGCGCTGGTGGAGGCGCCCTGACAGACAGGCACACGTTACACGCAGCTCCAGCAGGAAGTGGGAGGACAGAAAAAAAAGATACAGCGCAATTTTTCTTTCTTTTCTTTTTTTGGTCCGGTATTTCACTGTTTTTTTCCGCAAACAAAATTGTGATTAGAAGTTGCTTGAAAGTAATTAGGGTCTTTTTTTGTTTTTGTTTTTTTCACATCATCAATGGGGCGCTTATAATGAGGTAAGACTTGGAAACTGGTGTGCACCTTTTTTACCTCACTTTGAAGTAAATGATTGAGAGGTGAGGAACATGTCTCAAACCCCAAAGAGGTTTGAGACATTCACTGAAGCGGAGAGAGAGAGAGAGAGAGAGAGAGAGAGAGAGAGAGAGAGCTAGCGAGAGAGAGAGAGAGAGAGAGAGAGAGAGAGAGAGAGAGAGAGAGAGAGAGAAACTTGAGTTATTTCTGATGCCATCGTGTCCCAGGGCAGCTGGCCTATATGCTGTTAAGGGCCCCCACCCCTCTCCCCCGCCCCTCCCCCTGGCTAATGTCCAGTCTGTCGATTGATGCTACAGTCAAGGGTGCGGAGGGTGCATTTAAAACACTGCAGACTCAGAATCAGTAAACATGTTTACACACCCAGGGAACGCTGCTTAAGCCTAAGCACCCGCTGGAGAGGAAATGTCAGCACGGAAGTTCATCTGAATGGGTATAAAAACCACCACTGGGCACACACACACATTGTCTCTCTCTCACACATACACACACACCACACACACACACACACACACACACACAGACACACACACACACACACACACACTTTCTGTCAATCTCACACAGACACAAACACACACACACACACACACACACACACAAACAACCACACACACAAACGGAGCGCTTCATCACAGTACCTGCGCCGATGACCTCCTCGATCTTGACGGTGGAGACATCGATCTCTTTGGCGAATTCTCGCACAGCCTCGTTGGGGTCCTCGTAGGTGAAGGGGTCGATGTAGATCTTCATCCCCGGGGAGCCTGAGAAGTGGGTCGGGCAGCCAAGCGGGGAGGGGCAGTTAGACATGTCGGCGCGCAACGAGAGCTCTAGAATCAACCAGAGACGCCCGAATCAGACTCTCAGAGGAGGACCTCGCTTTGTATGGCATTGGCATATGTTTTGGATGGGGGGATTAAGATATGGATATGGAGAACGGTTGATGAAGATGGTGGTTGGTGATTCATGGCTGGTTGAAAGTGTGGTGGTGGTGTGGTCAATCAGGAAGTGGTCCATGAGGAAGCGGTCATGCACTTATCTTGAGGTGTGAGAGGAAGAGGGGGAACACGGTGGCGGTATGGCGTGGATGAAGTGAGTAACACCCAGAGACCATCACACTCCCTTCCCATCAACAACCTGTCCCCTCAATAGCAGAGCGGCTGGCAGAGTGCGTCTTCAAAAGGATTGAGCTACCCCAAAAATAGCAGGAGCGTTCAAACAAGGCGAGACAAAGACAGGACGTGTGTGTGTGTGTGTGCATATGAGCATCTTTGTCTTTTTTTGTTCATGCACGTTTTTGGCAGTGTGTATGTGTATCAAGTATTATGTGTCATGTGTATTTATATGCTTGCGTGTGTGTGTTTACATGTGCCTCTCGGTCTGTGTTTGGTTTTTGTTATTTTAAGTTATTCTCTGTGTATATGTGTATTATGTGTTATGCTTATTTAGTTTTATGGCTGTTTGTATGTGTGTGTGTGTGTGTGTGTGTGTTTGTGTGTGTGAAGGCATCTGTGTTTTGTCATTGTAGGTTCTCTGTGTGTATGTGGATTATGTGTTACGTTTATTTATATTTTTGCGTGTGTGTGTGTGCACATCTGTGTTTGTTTTTTGTCATTGTAAGTTCTCTGTGTGTATGTGGATTATGTGTTATGTCTATTTATAGGTGTGTTTGTGTGCTAAGAGTGTGTGTTCCGTGTCTGTTTGTTTGTGTGTGATACGTGTGCATGCTATGCGTGTGTTACAAGACTGTGTGTATGTGTGTTTGTGTAGGCAAGACAGAGAGAGAAAAAGAGAAGGCAGGTAGTGAAACTAAATGCAGGTTTTCTGATATTATTTTTGATAATTTTATCCCGGGGCCAAGTGAGCTCTGCTCCACCATAAGAGCAGAACAAATTTCCCGGCACCCCTTCTCTCTATAGGTTCCCATAAAGAGATAACGCCGGGGCCCCTATCAACAGGCTCTTTGTGCTGCAATGCGATGGGGAGCTTAGTTTACCCGGAAGCGGGTATCGCTTCGCATCGGGTGGCCGCGGCGGAGGTGGTGTTGGAGGAAGTGAAAGACGATAAGCGGGAAAAACAACTAGCACTTGTAAACATATGCGGCCCCTCGCGGCTGCCGCCACCAACAGAACTTAAACAGCCTGCGCCGGCTGAACATCAAATTGTCCCGTTCACTCGCAGACGCCTGCGGGACGTGACCCTTCCCCTTCTCCGAGTTCATTCGTCGACACCCCCCAAAAAGACCATGATTGGAGGAAACCCGACAAGTCCATTTGTGCTTGTTTGCGTTTTATTTGCATATGTTACATCAGAAGGAGCAGGTAGGATGAGGTTCTGGCCTTGGAGGGATCAATGGAAGTCAGCCGGGCCCCTGACTGCAATCGACTGGCTCCTGGTTAGCGCGCTAATTGCCTCAAACCCTTGTTTCGGCGCGAGCTGGATTGCTTATTAGCGATGATTGGATTTGTGGTGATTTTGTTGTCGGGTAAACAGCCATGCATCCCATAATGACATCCTATGCGTGGTGGACGCCCGGCGGTTCTCTCCAGAGTAACTGCCGAGGCTGAGGCTTGCGGTGCATCGACCAAGATGCATTCATATATGCAGAAAATAGAACCCAAGCATAAATACATGCAAAAATGCATGCGCACACACACGACCGAGAAGACACAAATAAAACACACACACAGATACAAAGACGTGAGTCCATTTCCATGTATTATTCAAATTAGAAACAGTTTATCTCTATTTCCTGCTGGTACAGCCTGTTTGACTGGACTCTGTTTTATGGCTTCAGATGAAAAATAGATCTGTGGTTTAATATTTGATGGCTCCTTGATCTGAGTGCACGGGGCAAATGCACTCACAAACGCCACATCTATTTCGGTCCACACACAAAGCAGCTTCCGACAACAGAACAGAGCGGGGAGAAGGCTGGGCTGCCCCGGTGCCTCCTGGGAGCATTATTAAGAGCCGTCACGGCCATTACTTCATGACAAACAATGGGAGTCATCTCGCTCTGTCACAGGAGAGGTCCTTAAGCTCTTTGATTATTTAGCGTATAGAGTCGTTTGTGCCTTAAATATGAATCTTAAAAATAGTTTCAGAGTTAAAAATAAAAATAAAAGGGACACATTAAAAGTACTGCACCACACACACACACACACACACACACACACACACACACACACACACACACACACACACACACACACACACACACACACACACACACACACACACACACACACACACACAAATAAAATAAAAGGTTAGGACATTGTATTCCATCTAGGACGAGGTTTAACTCACAGTTAAGACCATTACGATCATCAGCATTATAAATAATGACTGCCATACCATTATTCTCCTAAATGTAGGTATTAACCCCACTTATTAGTGCCCCCGCCCAGCGCTAATGTGACCACAACTCAACTCTGGGACACTAATGCCTACATTCATCTGTTACCAGAAATGGCTCACATAAAATGCATCTTACTGCATCGCAATCGTTCTTGCAAATTAACAGAAGGGGAATCTAAAGGAAGCCCTGTTCATTTGTATAAGCTCTGATAGAAGTTCTACTCAAAATGACGGTCCAATTTAAGGAAACAATTATTATTTTTTGCATCGGTATATTTTCTCTATGAAAAGCTTGATTTATTTATTATAAATCCCCTTGCAATAATGCAACATTACATTATATCAATCCCCTTGGAGTTATTTTCCATTTCAAATAATTAACTTTGACATCCAGCAGTAATGTGTTGGTTTAGAAGAACAAAAAAAATCCCCTTCTCATGTGGCTCCAAAGCGCACGCTAATCTACTTCTGCAACTCTGAGACCACGAGTCAAGTTCCCCCCCCCCCCCTCGCAAAGACAAACTAATTATCCAACATTTGATGTGAGAGAAATCATTTCTCAGAGTGACTTCTGAACGAGGAAATCATTCAGGGGGATCTGAACATCTCTCTAATGGGATTTGCAGACACTGCTGTGCTCGCTGGTGAAAACACTGATTCGTGTTCATCACGCACAGATTTTACTTCAGCAAATCTTCAGAGTGAGATAAATGGCATTCAGATCAAGATAAGCAACTTCGAGGCGAGATGCCGGCGATGAACATCAGTGTTCCCACAATGGCGCTCACGTTATGGTGCATACAACACACACATCCACGGAAATGCATGTCTGACATTGCCTCAACACTCGGATCGGTGTAAGATTCAGGAGCTATTATTTGAGTTTAATTTGGCCGAAGTGGCACAGCCATCCGTCAGCAACTGTGACTCTGAGTCACTGCTCTATGAGAATATGAGTTTTCCCGGATGCAACACTTCTCCCCGGCGGCAAAATGTAGGGAGGGAGGGTACTTTTTTGGGTTGTTCAGTCTCCAAATTGCTCACTTAAGCTCTTATCTGCATTCTCTTTCACAGCTCTAGAATCTATCCTACAGCGCCTCGGCTTCGGTCGAGGCTGACTTTTGCCGGAATATCCCGAAAAATATTATTCTGGGGCTCGCTTCATTTTGTTTGGTGTTTTTAGGACTGTCCGGTGCCTCTGCGTGGGAAGTACGCATGTATAGTCACGTCCCTGTTCACCTGCACTCCCTATACGTCGCCCTCCCTCTCAGCCTGTAGAAATCCATTGTTTTTAGCTGCAACCCATCTTCCCCCCGTCCTTCCCTCCCACTGGGAGCGGTTGCTTTGTGCATACTATATATGTTTAAAATTTGACAAGCGTGAGCATGTCTGTCCAGCTGTACCACTCTCACCCAGGCTGGACCTCTACAGTAAGGAGAAATAAGACCTGTGTGTGCGTGTGTGGGTGGGTGGGTGTGTGGGGGGGGGGAGGCCTCTACACTTGGCCAGGCTACAAAGGCTCTACCGAGACGTAGATTCCCTCCACATTATACACTGCGACAGCTGCACCGAGACACCCAAAACGTTTGGGGATTGTTTCACCCAAAAAACAATTGGCCAAGTCTCTCGGTTTTATTGTTTAGCTTGAATACTGTAATTACAAACTGTCACTCAAATCGGGAGGGGTGGGGGGGAGAGACGGAACAATGCATTGTGGGTGGCGGTTGTACATTACGGTTATGACTGGCTGGCATTTCCGCGATGGCTGCACGAAATAACTCCTCTGAACGGGTCCTTATCAGCAACTCATTTCATTTTCTACCCCTCGGCCCCCCACTTCAAACTGCTCATTTGATGATTAACGTTTCAGTTTGAAAAAGAAACGAACGCCCCGACATCCTTTTGTTTATTATTCCCACTTACGATAATTGTGTTCTCTTAGCACCCCTGAATATTTATTGTGGCAGAAGTTACCCTTTTGAGAGTCGCAGAAAGAGAAAGGAAAAAAGGGAAAGGGGAAAGCGGGAGCCATTTTGTCCTGCCCGCAGTGTTTTTAATGAGCTCCCGGCCGCCACGGCTGCACCCGTGACACAAAGTAAGTGTGTTGAAACGCTTTGTGGTGTCAGCCTCGACAAAACTCCTTCCCCTCCAGTGAACCCCCTTTTCAGAGTGCTGGGTCGGCACTGCATAAGGCTTTCATTTGAGGGACAGAATGTAGCCTTTTGTGGGCATGTGCGCGTGTCAGTGTGTCGGTGTGTGGTGTGTAGGTGTGTGTGTGCGTGGCTTTTGTGTACAGGGCGCCTGCGATTATTGTCCCCCTAGGCTGCTTCTCCGGTCAGTTCCACTGAGAGAGGGATCAAGTCATGGCTCAAAAGCTAAGCTATCCAGCCCTTATGCTTTTAAAGACTAACGGCAATCAATGTCAAAAGACCTTCAATTTGTGACGACCAACCAGTTCAGGCTAACGCTCATATGACAACGCTGCACATACGAGGCTCGTCTACAGTATACGCCATTTAGCAGATGCTTTTATTTTGTTAAATATATGATAATAACTGATACTAACTTAACTTAGCAGCATTGGCTCCAGTTGGACTCAAACCTTTAAACCAATGGTAACCTTCAAACCGAAAATGAACATTAGGCATACGATGCGAATTCTCCAGATATTTCTACAAGGTATGTGGGAATGTTTCTGCCGATGCTGTAATGCTGAAAAGACAACAGGAATTTGGAATGGGGGGGAGAGAGAGATGGGTGGTGAAGCTTCAATGGGTGGTGTGTGGTGGATGGGTGGGTGACTGGGTGGATGGGATGGGGATCAACGCGGCGGACTCACCTCGCCCCGTGCTGTAGTGTTGCAGCTTGTCACTGTAAACGGCCTCCTTAGTGTAAGCCCTTTTCCTGTAGAGAGAGAGATATTGGCCGATGGACAGAGAGAGTGAGAGAGAGAGAGAGCGAGAGAGAGAGAGAGAGAGAGAGAGAGAGAGAGCGAGAGAGAGAGAGAGAGAGAGAAGAGAGATAAAGAGAGAGAGAGAGAGAGAGAGAGAGAGAGAGAGAGACAGAGAGAGAGAGAGAAAACGCATCATGAAGGGATGAAAGAGTGCAGAAGAAAGGCATATATTACACTACGGTTGTGTGTGTTTGCGTGTGTGTGTTTGTGCGTGCGTGCGTCTCTGGATGGCCTACCGAAGAGGGGGGGAAAAAGTGCTGAAATTGAATCAGTTGCAGCGGGTTAGCAGTGGCAAATGAAGTTTATGAAAATGAGCCGATTTTAATTAGGCCTTGATAGGATCTCTATGCTTTTCATCTGTCGCCGCCGCCTCAAACATCAAAAGAGACCGGCGCTCGCTTGATGAACACTTATTGGTTCCACGTTCGCTGTACGCAGCACTGCGGAAAAAAAAAAAACGGATGCACTTTCCTTTTTTTTCTTCCTAAGAGTGAGCGGCTGAGGAGATGACGGCGCGGTGACGCAGTGGTGTTAGCGGATTAAATTAGCCTGGCTCAAGCACGTTCCTACGCCAACACGGCCCGGTGAAACCTTTTTAAGTCCTTGAGTAGAAGTGACTTTTTCAATTTGAAAATAGGCCAGCATTGCTGACCCAGCTTCCTTTTCTCATTACATCTGTGGCGTCACTGAGACCGTTTTTTCTTCTAAGGAACGGGCCAGATGTGCTCTATTGCTTATGACTATTTAACCTTTTTGAAGTCTTACGTTGTCGTCAAACGTTGTGGAGATCGCTCTTGCAGAAGCTAACATGCTGCAATATAAGCCCACTTTGGGAAAAGTTTTTGATGCAGAATTTTGTGATACAACTACCTCCAAAAATAACGACCATTAAAATCAAACGTGATAAAAAAAGGATGATTCAGATCCATAAATAAAAAAAGGGATGTTAAAATTAAAGGTGTGTGGCTGTAAGCATAGGCCATCTGCTTTGCAATTTGGTCTAGAGATATGCAGCACTGAAAGGATTTCTTAAGGCGCTGTGCAACAGAAAAGCACAGAATGACTGGATTAGTGTTAAGGCTGTTTATCTATATATATATATATATATATATATATATATATATATATATATATATATATATATAAGTTATACCTGTTGCACACGATGCAGATGGCCACCAGGGAAACGATGAAGACCACTCCGGCTGCGGCAGACCCCGCGATCAGAGGAAGCTGCTCCCTCAACTCTGACTTGAAGTCATCTGCAGGAAAGGAAAAATACAAGAATAACCATGAGCGGGAGAGGGGGTAGTATAGTGTATAGTTAGGTGCAGTTTAATGGGGGCATGGAAGCACATGGTGTACTCGTTTTGAAATAAGTGTTAAAATAAAAGGCTTGGTGTGTGACAATTCAGGAAGGGGAGAGAGAGAGAGAGAGAGAGAGAGAGAGAGAGAGAGAGAGAGAGAGAGGGAGGAAAGGTGGACATAAAAAAGGGAGTGGGATGGAATGTTTTGACCAGGTTTACAAGTGGATAAAAGAAACATCCAGAAAATTTCTTTAATAGACGTCGCTGAGTGAAAGCTGAAAGGCTTCAGCCAGGTTGACTGACAGATAGCATTTAATGGAGGGAAAAACACGACCAGGACAGATAGTGACAGAAAACGAAGGTGGGAGGACAAATAAAAGGTGTGACGAGAGAAAGAAAGAGAGACAGAAAACAGAAACATGGTAGTGCTGAAGAAAATGGGCCTTTCAGCATTTTCTCTCCTCACTCAGCTGTCTGAATCACCCTGAAAAACAGGGCTTGGACTGTTCTGCTGGAGTAATTTAAAGTGAATCCACCAACTGTCACACAACGTTGTTTGAAGACAAGAGGATTTAAGCGTCGGTTCACGCGAAGGTCTTCAACGACTCGCAGAATAGATTAGATGGTTTCCTGGTTGGTTTTCTCTTCTACTCGTCATCACTTACGTGTATTTGCCCGTAGCTACAGCAACAATGTTTTAGCATGCTTCAGGCAAATTAGCAAAGTATCCGATTCCCTCTAGAGTACGGGATTTTAAAAGAAGACATGGTTCCTGTTCGCAGCGGTTGAGAGAAACCAGCATCTCTGAGAGAAATGTGACACGAATTGCTAAGTGTTTCAATGTGCACATTTAGGAAGGCGCTTCCAAGCTAACAAAGTGAAAGATGTTCCAGCTGCTACGGCCCTCCACTCAGAGCATGCCTGTCTGCTCGTGGTTCTCATTAGGTGTGGGAGCTCTGGGTGAATCTCTCGCTCCCCCGAACACAATTCATAATAGTCATCTTTTATTCTGGCAAAAGCAAAAAATAAAAAGGAAAATAAATCAGAGGGCGACCAAAGCCCAGAGGTAAATAAGCTTCCATTACAATCAGTTAGTCCCCCCTACTCCAGGCTGTTAGAGAGCCGGGAGCTGTGGCATCCTGTCACACCAGTGATGGGCAAGGCCAATCGCTCTTTTCTCATCACACCTGCCAATCAAACGACTCTGGCAGGGTTGCGTGTGTCTATCTCTGCGTGTGTGTGTGTTTGTGTCCGTGTGTGAGCCAGTGAAATAGAAAGGGACAGAGAAAAATATAAAGCAATGATGAGGTATGTGTGTGTTTGTGTGTGAGTGTGCATTTGTGTGTGTGTGTGTGTGCGTAGCTGCATATGTGTGTACGTAAGCCGTGATAAGGAATGTCTCTGGATGCTTAAATGAATGTGTGTGTGTGTGTGCCTCCGTTTGTGTGTGCGTTTACAGATGAGGTGAAAGGACACACTGTGGAGGTGTGTGTGTGTGTGTGTGTGCGTGCGGTGATGAGGTCAAGGGACACACTGCGGAGGTGTGTGTGTGTGTGTGCGTGTGTGTGCGTGCGGTGATAAGTTGGAGGGACAGACTGTGGAGGTGTGTGTGTGTGTGTGTGTGTGTGTGTGTGCGTGCGGTGATGAGGTGGAGACACACTGTGGAGGTGTATGAAAGCGTGATGACAGCAGGAGAGAGAGGATTAGATCCAGTGATGGACGACGGTGTGGTCTGGGGGGGAGATGCTCCTCTGCGTGGGGCTGAGGGGGGGGGGGGGGGGGGGGGGGGGGCGTGATGTGAACGGAAGCGGCACCCCGGAGTGGGGGGAGTTTTGGATGCGTGTGATGTCATCACTTCTCCAGCGTCTGGCGATAATTGCCTTGACGAGTGTCGTGCTATGGCAACGCGCCAGCAGATGAACCCTGAACAGTGTGTATGTGTGTCAGTGTGTGTGTGTCTGAGTGTGTGTGTGTGCGCGCGCGCACACATGCAAGTGTGTGTATGTGTGTTTGATTGCGTTTGTGTGTGCGAGTGCATGCGTGTGTGTGTGTATGTTTGTGAAATGTATGTATCTGTATATATACTGGTCTGCGTGTGTGTGTGTGTCTGCGTGTGAATTGTGTGTATTCGTCTATATATATATATGCTTGTGTATGTACCTGCATGTGTGTGTGTGTGTGTTTGTTTACGTGTACATGCATACTGTATGTATCGGTGCCAACGTGCTTGTGTATGTGAGTGTGTGTGTGTGTGTGTGTGTGTGTGTGTGTGTGTGTGTGTGTGTGTGCATGTGTGTGTGTGTGTGTGTGTAAGAGTGTGTGCGCGTGTGTAGGATAGATTAATTAGCATGCATTGGGGCGAGCAGAGCGCTCAAGCGATACATCTGCTCCACAAAGGGACACAGCCACACACCGCTGATCGTCAGCCGCCATCACCCTCATCATCCTCCTCTTCATCGTGTCACCACTGTCATCCAAGACTCCCCGCTACCTTCACCCCCTCAACCCTTTCAGACCATGTGCCACAGAGTGTCTTTGCAAGGACAGCCGCTCAGGCACAGCATCAGTCCAGCAGCCCGCTCCGAGAGCAGCCAGACCGTTTCCAGCAGAACCGCCGTCCAACAAAGTTCAAATAAAGCAGTTCCGTTCCAAATAAAGTTGACGAAAAAAAAAAACATCTAAAAGTTATACACACCAAAGGTAATGACATTCCGAATTAATGACCATATGCAAATGAGCTGCTGAGGTAGTTTTGGGGTTGTATATATCTTTGGCATTCTCGCAAACCATATTTAAATGTAAACTGTGAATTCATCTATATATATATATAAATATATATAGCCATAGTGGGTGTTGAAGCCCTTTGCCTGGCCCCCTTCAAAGAGAAAAACAGCCCCCACATGTCAAACAATTCATCGCATCAGCCACTAATCAGCCGCATTCTGGGTTAGCTTCACAGCAACAGAAGGGCTTGCACAAATAAAACAATTAGCGGAGCATTTTGGATCAAGCACAGTAAATTTTGAAAAAAAACAACAAAAGACACTCAGCATTTTGTATGCTCACGGCACCCACACACAACCGCTCTCAAACCTGACCGTTCAAATTGAATTAATTTAGCTGTAGCGAGGGAAAAAGCAATCAAACACTGCTGAGGTTTTTTGTTTTTTCGCCATCATTTCCGTCTCAATAATGAACAACCGTTGGGAGAGACAGGTGAAGAAGAGGGAGCGAAGAAAACGGCAGAGTGATAGAAAGTACAAGGAGAGGGGCATAGAGATCGAGAGAAAAGGTAGGAGGAGGGATGGCCCGAAGAGGAGAGAGAGGAGAAAAGGGAGATGGAGTTTTAAAGTGAGAAGGGAAAGGGAGGGATAGAGAGAGAAAGAGCCAGAAAGAGAAGGAAAGAGAGTTGCAGAGGGACAGAGGAGAGAAAGCTATAAGCAGCAAGGGTGCAAAGAGAAGGAAGTGAGATACATAGACATACAACTGTGGGAAGGAAAATAGAGAGAGTGACAGTGAGAGTGAGAGACAGGGCGACAGAGAGAGAGGGGGAAGAAGGGCAGAGGGAGATGAGGAATGGAGAAAGATGGTGGAGGCAGAAGAAAGCTAAAGAGAGAGAAAGAGCTACAGAGTGACACAGAGAGAGGGAGAGAGAGGGAGAGAGAGAGAGAGAGAGAGAGAGAGAGAGCGAGAGAGACAAAAAGAGGCAGTAGCGAGTGAGCGCTCCTCCTGGCAGCCCCCTGCTTACCATCTGTGAGGGTCTGGAAGCACATCTTGCTGCTGTATTTGCCAAAGCCCGCCACGGTGCGCGCTCGCACCTGCACCACGTAGACGGTGCCCGGCCGCAGGCTCACCACCCTGGCCGTGTTGGTCTTGCTGCGCTGTATGGTGGAGTTGATCTCAGCGTGGTCCTGCAGAGAGACATGCACACAGGGACAGATAGCACACACACACACGCACACACACACACACGCGCACACACACACACACACACACACACACACACGCACACAGATGAAGTGCAACCTCTGTGTCTGATTTAATTAATTTCCGTATTTTAGAGTATTATGGGTATTTTATATAAATATATAAAAACAGCACAATATTTACTGAGGAAACAGACAAATACAATGGTGCCTTAGCGGTAAACATAAACCTGAGCACAAACCAAAATACACACACACACACACGTAAATGCGTGCGCACACACACACCTCCCACTCGTACCTCAACAACCAAACACCACAGCGTGGCCTTTAAAGACTATGATTTTCCTCTGAATTAAAAGGAGGGATAGCAGTGCATTGCAATGTAAATAGTGCCGTGTTTATCTCTTCAGATGTGCTTGAATTGGCAGCATGCATTCCATTCACTGGTGCTGCAGTGACGTCACTGCAGCACGGTGGAGCACAGCCAATTGTATATGCTGAACATAGTGTAATTATGACAGCTCGAAACTCTTGTGGTAATTCTGCTGAGGAATTCCAATGCAAGCATTTTCCCTTTGCTTTATGAAAAGCATGATGGTGAATAAAAGTCTGAGAGCGAAGGCTGAAAATAGTACGGTCCACGTGCGATAATAATAGACGATAATAATGCATGAATAATAGATTCAGGTGAGCGAGTGTATTTTTTAAGTATGAAGAAGCGTCCCTGGAAGGATGAGAAATTGTGTCCAGGTATGTGTATATATTTCCGCTGTGACTATCACCTGTATGGGCCCCTCTATGTCTCTCTACATCTGTCAGTATGTCCATCTCTCGCCCTATCTGTATGTGTCTCTCACTCTCTATCTCTTTCTCTCGGTATTGCGTGAGGACAGTTGGAGGTATATCTGCAGGGAGGGAGGGGGGTAATTGCATAGGCCTGTCACCTTCCAATAACCCAGAGCAAATATGACAGCCAGAAAATAGGGCTGCACCTACACTATCCACCCACTACTGCAGGAAGCCGATCTGCTTCGTGTGCCTCCATGCACACAAGGGTGCAGTCCCCTGTGTGTGTTTGTGTGTGTTTGTGTGCGCGCGTTTGTGTTGAGAGTGTGCATATGTGTCGTAAGTGGGTGAAGGGTGTATGTGGGAGGTGAACTGTTGCACATAGACAGGGAGACTCTTCAAGGATTCAGTAAACAGTCCTAAACATTGAGCCGAGGATTCTCAGGTGTTCCACATCATGAGGCAGGTATATTATCTGGGTAGAGCGATGAAAACGATAGGAACGGGGGGGGGAAGCAGCGGGAGGAAGAGGAG
This sequence comes from Pollachius pollachius, assembly GCF_949987615.1. Taxonomy (NCBI): domain Eukaryota; kingdom Metazoa; phylum Chordata; class Actinopteri; order Gadiformes; family Gadidae; genus Pollachius; species Pollachius pollachius. Next base: position 16,309,384 of record NC_136947.1, on the reverse strand, counting down.
GAGGAGGAGAGAGGGGGGAAGGGGAGAGATCATTATCCAATCGGCTTGGTGTAATTGAATCATTCCGCTTGCTCTATCATTGAGAAGATGACGTAAACATTGCTATGAGATCTGCTCATAGCACACACACACACACACACACGCACACACACACACACAGACACACAGATGAACAAACACCCTGTCTCACACACACACACATGCACAACCACACACATATGTGGGCAAACACGCCCCACTCACACACAAAGTGTGTGCAATCCCATTAGCTCTTATTGGACACTTAGTGCCTGATGAAGACAAACGCCGGCTGGGCTGTTTGGGGCAGGGCATTGTACCCACGGGCTCCTCTCTTGTTCCCTTTGTGCTCGGGAACCAAAAACACATCATTACGAATTAAAGAGCGCACGAATGTTACTGATTCATCAGGCGGATTCATCTGCCAGCCGCTTGTGTCTGGTACACGCCGCCGCTTGTCATCTGCTAGTCAAACGGAACCAGCGCTTCAGAGCGGTAATCCTTTTAGGGGTGGATGAACACGCTGTCGCATCAAGAGAATGCGACTCTTGGGACTCCCCGCGGAGAATTGGAATCAGTCAAAAATGTTCCCCCGGCCCACCGGATGCTGCTCAGTGAACCAGCCATGGGCCACCAGGGCTAAAGGTCTGGCCTCTTTCTGCTAGCCTTCATTATGTGAGTCCAATAACCACACCCCCATCTGTTGACTCTGGGCAGGACAGGTGAGCCCGGCAGATGGCTGTTAGCCAATAAGAGCGGCTCCCCAGAGGGAGAACCGACAAGGAGTGGCCCTTTCATGCGGCCAGTCAAATGGGGATTATTTGACGCACGCA
>NC_136947.1:16246033-16303533 GCF_949987615.1 Pollachius pollachius | reverse complement strand
GCGGCCCACTGGAAGACTTTGCAATACTTTGAGATGTAGAAGTTTCTGGGGATTTTGTACCGGGGCCGGAAGTGTTCGCCGTAACACAACACACGCCGACTGTCTCCGGGTGACATAGGAGCAGGGGAGGATAAAAAAAGAAGGAATCCCAACAGAATAACTGCAACCTCACCATAGCTATTGATCAGCGCTCTCCGGAGGACAAACACAATGGAAGCTTCGGGAAAAAGCAGGGGGAAAACCAGCCTCGCCATTGGCTGTGCGATCTCGGGGTATCGTCCTTGGGTCAATGCTGGGAGGGTGGGGAGGGGTTTGCCTTTTTAATAAAGCAGCCGTGTTGTTGTTTTTTGCTGGGAAGCAGACTGGTCGATGCGGCTGCAATCCCAGAAGCAATGCATTCTCACAGCGGGATGTTGGTAGTGGACTGGTGGTCGGTGGGGTGGTGGTGGTGGTGGTGGTCGGGTGGTGGTGGTGGTGGTGGTGGTGGTGGTGGGCGAAGGGGTGCAGTGGTGTACGAGTCTCGGAGCGGAGGTCAGCCTCTGTTCTCTTCAGCGGGGGGGAAACCAAAGAACAGTGGGAAAGAGGGAGCGAGCGCGGCCGCCCAACATGTTATCAGCCTGGGGAGGGGAGGGGATCGGGGGGGCTCGGGGATGTCCAGAGGAGGCGGCTGGTGGGGTGGGTGGGTGGGTGGGTGGGGTGGGTGGGTGGGTGGGTGGGTGGGTGAGGGGGGGTGTTGTTTGAATTACCGCTGGCAGGGGTAGCCGTGTGTTGATCCAGTATTCAAAGTAGGAGAAAGCGTGACATTTTCAATTCATTCATGAAGACCATGTTGACGCTCATGTTAACTCCAGGACCAGCCAATGACAAGATAATCAAACATTATGCAAATATCCCCAAAATACCACGTGTTCAAATACCTGATTTGCCCTGACAATGTATTAAAATGTGTCCATTGTTTTTTTTAATTAAGTAGAAACAGTCTCTGTCTCTCCCTGTCTCTCTGACAAACACACACAGAGACACACACACACACACACACACACACACACACACACACACTCCACACACACATTGCACCCGTACCTTCTCGTAGAAGCGCAGCTCGTAGTCCAGGATGATGCCGTTGGGCTGCTCGGGCTGTGGCCATGACAACGTGAAGCTCTTCATGGTGGAGCTGATCTGGTGCATGATGGGAACGATGGACGGCGCTGGGGGACAGAAGGAAAAAAAAAAAGAATGAGGCATAAAGTTTCACAACCCCAAAATGGGAGCATTTCATGTCTTGTCAGACTCAGCCCAGCACAGTAGCAGACGGATACTGCCGCAGAGAAGATAAGCAAGTCATTTCAAAAATCCTCCACGCCCATTCAACAGCTCAATTGTGCTCGCCCAGACTCCCCCAGCCGTAGCATCAGGGAAGTTACCAGCGAGGAGACAATCGGCGAGGTCCTACTCATCCTTACACGGTGACAAAACATACCATTCATGGTGAAAGCCCCCGCGGCCCAAGCCGCAACGGCCTGTTTAACGCTCTCCCGTGTGCTAAACTTTTGTTCAGGAATCAAATAATGCAAGGGGGTCTTCTGTGAGGCGGGAGGCCGCAGCTGCAGCGTCTATGCTCCGTTTAAGCCCCGGCACACCTGAGTGAACACGTATGGGCTGTCAATTAACCCAGGCACTCAGCACTCTCCTGCTCAGCCCACCGCTTTTGTACCCCACTGTCGCAAGCGCCCCCCGTCAGCCTCTAGCTCTGCCACCCCTTGTCACATGCTGCCCCCCAGAGACGACGCGGGATTGGAAAGCGGGCACACATCAAGGCATTTATGGGCACGGCAGTGTTTGTGCACTCGTGTGCGTGCGTGTGTGTGTGTGTGTTTGTGTGTGTGTGTGTGTGTGTTTGTGCACAAACAGAAAGTGTTTCTGTTTGTGTTCTGCTTCTTGTTGTAGAGGTTGATAATGGATTGGAAGGTCAAGCTGCAATGCCCGAGATGTCATATCGCTTGTTTAAAGGTCAGAGAGATCAGTTTGGAATTTACATAAATATACTTCTGCACTTTTACCTTATGCACTCGTTTTGGAGCAAAGAACATCAACTCTGTTTTAATTGCACCAAATTCCTGAGGATTTGCTAAAATTAGGTCAATGTCTTAAGAAGGCAAATGCCTTAAGAAGGCAAAAATATGAAAGAAAGGTAAGAATATTTATCATTAACGCCGGATAAATTCAAACCATACACCAAAACATTCACAAAAACCTGGACGTAAGGCAACAGTGAGTCAGGATAACGAATGGCTTATATTAGGAACCTAGGATTCTACCCAGAGTGCTTTGCTTTACTCTTCTCTAGTCTGAATTCTTACTTCTCTCTCTCTATGTCTCTCTCTCTCTCTCTTTCTCTCTCTCTCTCTCTCTCTCTCTCTGTCTCTCTCTCTCTCTATGTCTCTCTCTCTCTCTCTTTCTCTCTCTCTCTCTCTCTCTCTCTGTCTCTCTCTCTCTCTCTCTTTCTCTCTCTCTCTCTCTCTCTCTTTCTCTCTCTCTCTCTCTGTCTCTCTCTCTCTCTCTCTCTCTGTCTCTCTCTCTGTCTCTCTCTCTCTCTCTCTCTGTCTCTCTCTCTCTCTCTGTCTCTCTCTCTCTGTCTCTCTCTCTCTGTCTCTCTCTCTCTGTCTCTCTCTCTCTCTCTGTCTCTCTCTCTGTCTCTTTCTCTCTCTCTCTCTCGGCTCTCTCTCTCTCTCTCTCTCTCTCTCTCTCTCTCTCTCTCTCTCTCTCTCTCTCCTCCCTGATGCTCTCTGCCTCTCAGGCTGGTTCACGCTCCATTGACCAGGACCCGGCCGGGGCCCTGGGCCGCATTATCAATTACCAGCCACAGGCCCACCCCCCCCCACCCCCCCCCCCCCCCCCCACACGTCCACCCCCATCTGGGACAAGCCCTGGGGAGTGTCCCAGACGCAAATTCCTCATTTGGAGGGATAGGGGAAGGGGGGTATAAATGGGAGAGGCGGGGAAGATGGGGTGGGGAGTGGAAATGGAGTTGTGCGGGGAAAAGGAGTTGTGTGTCGTGTAACAAAATAAACAACCACAACATAATGGCGGCGAACAAAGCAATCAAAATCAGTTTTTTGCCTCCTGCAGTATTTTTTACGCGCAGAATAGGGGAGGGAAGGGACTAAGAGAGAACCTTTTCTTTTGACTTCCTTCAATGATGTTGAGATCTTTATTTGCGAGACTTTGTTTTAATAGCAAAATGTATGTTTTATGAAGGTTGTTTGACTGTGTCAAACAACCTTTCTGTCCAAGGTGTGTTCGATGCGCAAAATTGATAAAAACTTCACAGCTTCTAAAGCTTTGTTTGTGGACAAACACAGACTCCACACCACAGAACAAAAAACACGACTGTTTGTTTGGCAGCAGGATATGCTGCCAGTTTAAATTACGTAGACTGAAAAGGTAAATGCATCGTGCTTTTTTTCAGATGGGAAAACCCAAGAATTCGGTCGCTGTCGTTCTCTACTGTAAATTCGAAAGAAAAAGGCAAATTGATATCACCAATCGCAACGCTACGACGATGACAATGAGTTTCGACGTGGTGTTAGGGAGTGAAGGAACAGGAATCTCAGGCAGAGAGAGAGCGTATTCTAGTATTTCCTCCTGCTGCAGTGGCTGTTGCAGAAGACAACCTTGTGTTGCCGGCAGTGTGCGCGTTTAAGACGATTCCTCGGTGGCTAAACCGTACCCTGGGATCACAGATGGTTATCAAACACAAACGTGACGCGCATAAATATCTGCTGCTGGTGGATCATCTGTCGTCTACCTTTTGGCTTACAACCGCAGCTGCATTGAGCGTCCTCCTTTACATGCTGATGGACTGGATTTAGACCTTTCATTAGAGCGTCGCCAGAATATATAGTATATAAATATGTATAAATATGTGCACATATACGAGGTTGCTTAGAGGCATCCACACAGCACATCAACACTGATTACTAGTAGCCCTTAACCTAGAAATAATTTGTTTGGTTTCATTTTCCTCAAATCCAGGTACACAGATCATGTGAGACTAAAAACAGAGATAGAAAAGAGAGTCAACAGAGTCTGAGGAAACTATCAAGGCACGCACGCAGGCACACAGGCACGGGAGCACACACGGACGCACACACAGTGTAGAGGTGTATTCAGTGCACGTATGACTTGTGTCCTTGCAGTCCCTTGCAGTGCGAACTGCCCATCTCAGGGAGTGTCGCCCAGGCAACGAGGTTGAGGTTCAGCTCACTGATGCGCCGCTGTCCCTGCGAAACGCCCCCGCCACCGCCTTCATCGTACCAGCCCCCACCCCCAACACCTCTCCCCCCCCAGCCCGACGTCACCCAGGGAGGCTGACACTGACAGTGATCGGTGGCGGAGCCCTGCACTCCTCTCCCTCTCTCTGCCCTCTCCCTCTCTCTCTCTCTCTCTCTCTCTCTCTCTCTCTCTCTCTCTCTCCATCTCTCCATCTCTCCATCTCTCTCTCTCCCTCCTCTGCTCCTCCTCCTCCCTGTGGCCCCCCCCTGCTCCAGTTTTATCTGCCCCCTCTCGCTGCCCCTGGCTTTTAATGCAGAGCCCGGCGCACCATTAATCAAAGTCAAAGCCTGCTAGCATCTGGCATAGGGAAGGCAGCGAGACAGCGAGGGAGAGGGACAGTGCAAGATAGAGGAAAGGGAGAAGGAGAGTCAGAGAGAGAGAGAGAGAGAGAGAGAGAGAGAGAGATAGGATGAGCGAGAGAGAGAGAGAGAGAGAGAGAGAGAGAGAGAGAGATAGGATGAGCGAGAGAGAGAGACAGAGAGAGAGACAGAGAGAGAGAGAGAGAGAGAGAGAGAGATAGGATGAGCGAGAGAGAGACAGAGAGAGAGAGAGAGAGAGAGAGAGAAAGCATGAGTATAGAAGAGAGAGCAAAACATTTAGTTTAAAATAGATAGTATGGAAAAGAGAGCAAGAAAGAGAGGGAAGAGAGACAAGGCGTATTCGAGTACATGTTTGCTTAACTGTTCAACACATTGAGCCTGGCTCAACATCTCTGGCACCGATCTCCACCGTTGCTTGCATATTGTTATCGCCCTGTATTCTCTCAGCGTCATCACAATTCACGCCGCGTAGAGAAGGAGGTCGTGGCATCAAATGCGTACACTACACTTTTCTCTACTACGCTCCTTCTTTTTAAAACCAAACCCTGCAAAGTCTCCAATAAAAACGATTTCATGGCTGTAAGAGCTTATTCTTTATCAAATAACCGAATGCCCCAAACAAAAAAAAAAAGAGTTTGGTACATGGTACCAAGCAGAGTTTTCTGGGCTAAAGTCCATCCGGCTGCTTTAGCTACATTCTTCATTCAGAGACTGCTTTCAACCTTTAATTCCCAGCAGGACGCTCCTGTTCTGCCTCGTTTATTCACAGTGAAATATCTGGACCGAATTTGTGCAGTAATTAGTTAGATGACCTTCTGTCAGAGTCCCACTCTATCCACACCTCCGCTTGTACAAACACAGACAGGTCATGGGCAGTTATACACCCATAGATGCAGCATGCACACAGACACAAGCACACACACACACACACACACACACATACACATACACACACACACAAACAAACACAAACCCACAGACACACATACACACACACAAACACAAACACACACACAAATAGATACACAAGTATGGCCCACACACATAGAAACACACGCATTTAAAAAATAAACACGTGTGGGCAGTCAGAGACACACAAGACTAGACTGAAGTGCAAGAGCATCCTGTACCATTGTCCACTTCTAAGTGTTTGAGTTTGTGAACCATGCATTTCCCTATAGGGCGTACCGCTCAGCCTAGCTCCTATGGGGAGACCGCTACGGACATGTCTGGTCAAATACGGTACATGCCAGGTAACTAACAGGTCCCCATTAGGAGGTGCTCAGAGGGAGCTACTCAGCTGTGACCACACTGTAATGGTGTTCTCTGCAAAAATCCATGACCGAGGATTAGCTCAGTGCATTTCCTTCAAGGAATTATATAAAAAAGCGACCATCTGGAGGGATCTTAAAAATAGCTTCAAGTAAAATACACAGCGCAGAAAACAGGGCATACCTTCTCATACTTAGCTCAAACTTAAAACAACAGTTTGGCGGACATCAGATTTGGCAAGCTGCTTGGTAGAAATCAAGCTCAGGTTTTGTCGTTTTTTTGCCTATGAGTCACAGCCCATTCTTTCTTGGCCAAGAAACCCGGTCCAACATTTATGAGGACAGGCAGCAAATAAAATATCAATGTTAAAATTCAATCCTTCTCAGATGATGAAACTCAGTGCCATCAGGCCTCTGATACAAATTATTTTACTGGAGAAATAACCAGGAATCACTAAATATTTTACAAACATATAAAGAAAAGCAATGAACAAAAAGTCATACAAAACAAGTGCTCTCCATGGACCATTTCACTACAAACTTTTCTTTATTTGGTTGTTGATTCTCCTGTTTTTTTGGGCTTTCCCGCCGGAATGCTAAAATCTTTCATTTCGGCAAGATTGTTTGGATCTCACTGTGCCACACAGAGTCTTTGTATCTAGAGGACAAACAGCCAGCCGAGAGTGATTTGACCATAGAAGGCCGAGTCGGAATGATGTTTGCATTTCTGTGGGAACGTCTCTCCAAACAGTGGCGCTAAGTGGAGGAGGATTGTTTGTAGATATACTAGGCTTTTTCTGCGGTCTTGGGGGAGAACTGGCACATGATCTAGGTCGTGGAGCCTCTGCCAGGGAGATCAGAGAGCTGCTTAGACTCACACATCCCTGGCAGCAGTGGCGGTCGGGAGATGTATGGCTGTTTTTTCCACACCCATAAGTTCCCTCACCGGCCTCTCAGGGCGGTGCTAAGGTAAGGCGGAGGCATGGGATTTGAAATGAGATGTAGAGGAAGATGAGATTTGGGTTGGTTGGTGTCCCAATTGATGGTGTCTCTTCGGTGTCCGGATAGATGGATTATGGATTGGACTGTGGCTGCCATTTTGTGTTGTGTTCACAACATTTCAAAGAGCCTCCTTAGCACTGAGTCAGGCGCTGCCACTGTTGTGCGTTCAGTAATGCTTGACATTTGGTTTAGCATTTATTTGGCAATGCCCTTATGCCTTCAACAAAGACAAAATGACGTGGATTCTTCCTTTTCTGGCTGGATTGTATTATTATGCAGCAGAAAGAGTCAAACACTGGTTGTTGCTGTACAATTGCAAACATGGATAAATATGACGGCCATGAAAGATTGCCTTGGAGTGGACAGTATATAACCAGAGTGTGTTTGTGTAAGCTTGTTTGTTTGTGTGTGTTTCACTGTTTGTATGTGTGTGTGTGTGTGTGTGTGTGCGTGTGTGTGTGTGTGTGTGTGTGTATTTCTGTGTGTGTGTGTCTGTGTGTCCGCATGCGCACTTGTGCTTAGAGAGTGCAGGCCGTGAATGAACTCCTAAATCACAGTATCGATCAGCCCAGTCTGCCAGAGACACGCTGGGATCTAGGGCGGTTTAATGGCCTATTCTTCGATTTGCTGTGAAGCCCCTCAGCTGCCTCCTCCTCTACTCCTCCTCGACCTCATCCACCTCCTCCACCCCACACCTCTTCTTCCCCTCACCCACCTCCACCATCCCCATCCCCAACTTCACCATCATCCAGGTAGTCCTATGTTTCCCCCCCCCCCCCCCCCCGCCCCCCCCCAACCGAGGAACATTCAGCTGCATCTCGGTGTCGGGTTGTCAAACAGAGAAGAGGGTGTCAACGCGTCAACTGTGATGGGGCCGCGTCTCCCTGCGGAGCCGAGGAGTCAACATCTAGTTATTCTGCATTATTTCGAGAAACCCCGATAAGAACTCCCTTCAAAACCACCACCAGTCAATATTTTCCTACTTTCCCACCAGTGCATGTGGTGGATATCTGCCCTTTCATCCATAGAGTCAGACACAATACCGTGCGTGCATACATTCACAGTATGAGCAGCCCTAGTGGGAACGGAACCCCAAACCCTGGTAGTGTTTACACCACCCTCTAAGTGGAGCGATACAGCTCCCTAGGTGCTATCCCAGATCAAATGCATCGAGAGACTTCTTTTGTTTCGTCTCCGGTGTTTCCAATACTTTTTATATTTATTATCAGAGTATCGTCTTTCCTTTACCGGCTCGTTCGAATCCACGTATGAATCCCACTACGGAAAACTGAAGACAGAGCAATTACTTGGCTACAAAAGGTCCGAGCGAGGGGCCCCTCGGCTGGTGGGGTCGACCGCCGCCAGACACCTCATTACTGCAGCGAGACGGGCAACAATAGGTGCAGCCATTGCTTCCTCTAGCGTCTATATGTCAGGAGAGCTATTAGCCTGTCAATTGGGGACAGTTGGCTCCATTATGCCAACGTAATAATCAGAGCTATTTACTCCCTCATTTTCCTCTCCTTCACTCTGACTCAAGTTTTCTTTTCCCTATGAAAATATAAAACAATCCTCCATTTCCCATCTCTCTCTCTCTACCTCTTCCTCTCTCTCTCATTATCTCTCTCTCACTCTCCTGCCATGTCCTGACTCCATTAAGTGTCCTGGTTTCTCCTCAGACAAACACCGTCTTGCTGACTCATTGCATTCCTTAGAGAGTGGCTGTCATCATACACTGTATGCCTTCCGCATAGCTAACTTCTCAACAATTTCATTAAGCAGTCCATTATTGGTCGATGTCGAACTCTGGGACAAAAATGACTATTAGGAACTTTTGGATAGGATAAGGGTTATGTACAAGAGGTCCGTTGGCTTTTCAGCTCTAAGCCAATACTTCCATGGTCTCGCGATACCAGACGCGTGTAGATTTCGCCTTCTTGGAATTGCTTAATGTAAGTAAGTGGTTTGAACAGCGGAGAGAACAGCTGCCTTCAGACCTACGCAGCTTACATTTGACAGGAAATTAAGCCTTACCAGATATGATGCACTTCCCCCATGGAGATAAAGGAAATCACTTAACACAGAGAGAGCTTTGAAAAATCATTGAATATGGATGTCCTGAGCAACTTCACAGTGTTTACAATCAAGCAACCGCTGTTGAACATCACCGCCCCAATAGGAAGAGCCACCTAAAGATTGGTTTGACGGTCTAATTGATTCCACTCAATTTTACTCCTGGAGATAGCCATCAATCTCTGGTTCTGCAAAGCGCTGATGGACTGACTTCGGAGTCAGATGCATGAAGGGAACGGGTGAACCATTCAGGATATGGTATTGCATCATGTCAGATTCTACATCCATACATACCCTATACAACATAAGGTGAATATAAGAGACACATTTTTCTCGGCTAACCATCAACCCTCATATATATCCTTCACACAGGTGCTGCACAACTCACATTGGTGTGAAATGCAAAAAATAAGATACTCAACACAAAGAAAAGGGCCAGGGCGACAACTCTCCCCCTCCCCACTGACAACATGAATCCACTGACAGGCCCCTGCCTTCTCCCTGTTTCCGTTGCTCCTCATGCCTGATATTGGGTCCCATCGGCGAGTACAGCGGAGGACTTTGTCATCCAAGGAAGAAAGTGAATACGATAGTAATAGCAATGAAAAGGGCCCCCATTTAAATGTTCCACTTGGTCAAGAATGAAGTCCCTTGGTAGGTGCTACTGTGTACAAGTCAGAGTCCAGAAGAATAGCAACGGGGGAAGGAGAAATAACACACTGTAGCCAGCAGAGAGGATCCTTGGACTGTCATTTCCATTGGATGCTTTAGTTCATATTTCATCACAAGGAGAATATTGCAGACTGTGCACACACACACACACACGGTCAGGAATACACACACACACACACACACACACACACACACACACACACACACACAAAAATGATGCATGCATAGACAGGAGCACAATCATTCATACACACCCACGTCAGGCAAACAAACACACACTCACAGAAAGGATGCATGCATCTACAGGAGCACGATCATGCGAACACACATGCACAAACACATAAATACACACATGTGAAGCATGCACACATATATGTTCATGCTTGCACACACATCTAGATAAAAAGAAGGTCGAAAATAGCTTGTTAATGACTTGGACACACTTTTACGTTTATACAATTAGATGTACACTAAAATACATAATTATATATACATTTATTATTACATATCCATAAAAACAAAAACGTATGTGCTTATCTTACTATTTTAACACATGGCTCTGAGGTGGAGGCAGAGTCTCCCCCCGCTCCAGTTGAAGGGCTGGTGAGAGCCTTCCAGACAGCCCAACCTGTCCTCTTCTGGTCTGCACAGGCAGCTATTAGCACCACTCAGGCTACTGTGCAGAGCAGGACCACTGCTAACACGTACTCCCGGATATTTGAGGCCAGAATTGAGAAAAAATTCTATTTCTTTCTGTTAATATAAAGTATTTCCATTGGCTTCCTGTGCCTTCATGGAAAGGAAGGCGAAGAGAGACATGAAACCGTTAAAAGACAGGGGAACGATACGTAGCATATAGGACTGCAGGTAGGAATCGAACCTGCGTAACGCTAAAGTAATCTCGGATCCAGCAGTTCTACCATGTTATGGCAGAGCTTCTGGGGGGGAGACTGCACAGCTTGTGACGGGACCCAAAACGGCAAGAGGTTGAGTTACGCATTGTTACCTTTTTCATTACCGGGATATTCTACCGACGGAAAATCATTTGCTCGAGTGGATGAGGCCTTGAGAATGGGATTTTGATACGTTTATTTCTGGAGTGGCCAGTCCACTTGGTGCGGATTTTGGACCTTCACAGGAACCTTTCTACAGTTTAAGCGCTGGCCGTCAGCCAACCACGCGCTTTCAGATCCCACAACTCCAGCTCCATGATTGGTCGAAACAAATATGAAGCGAAAGAAAAGTCATACGCCTAGTTCAACCATATCTGAGCTGGTCTGCCCCTAGACTTTGGATATTTATCATTTGTGAGACTCCTCCACGGGGCATGCGGTGTGCGAGCAGGTCGATTGAGCCGGCGATGCAAGGCCGCCAGAAAAAAATCAGAGTTGGACGATTTACAGACGCGTTCGGACCGGGGCGCAGCCGCCCATGAAGGGAGGTTGTTGGGGCTGGCAGCCGTGCGTGGCTCCAAAAACAAAAAGTGAAGAAAGACCCGAGACTGGGGAGCAAGAGGCCCTTCACAGGGTCCCCGGAGCTGCTAGCCTCAACACGAGTGGCTCCATAAACGATCACAAGTCTGTCTGAGCCAGGCTCAGGAGAAAGCCAAATAATAAATGAGGAATTCTTTGGAATGTCCGTTGATGACGCAGGCAAACATCGGTCCATCTTTCGTGCGGCCTTAATGTGTAAATGAAACCCAGCAGAGTTCAAAGAGACGAGAAACGGGGGCAGAGGACATCATTCACGTGCCTCTCTCAGCCACACATCCGCACCCGGCGCGCCGTGGGTCCGGGTCTGAAGTCCTGCCACTATATTATTGCTTCTTTCATATCTTTTGCCCAATCCTCCCACCCAAACACTCAGTGATGTACGGAGTGCCACTTTAGTTTGGTGTGAGTGGGACCCAGTAAAAGAGTCAGGGTTTCAGTGTTCCGCTGCTCCACTACAGGCCCACTTCCCGCCCTTCCTACACCCTCCTTAAGAGATATCCTCTACAGAGATCACAGAACCAGAACCAGGGAATCTTAGCCAATCCTCCCCCCATAATATTTGATGTAAACCATTACCTAAGCTGCCCCCATACAAAAAACATTCATAATTAATCAAATCATTTCTACAGCATAACCCCAGATGCTGCTTGGATGCTACCAATATACGTCTCCCCAATTCTGCACCCATTGCAGTCCTAACCATCCCTGGAAGGAGGACTTCCTATGCTGCGGTCCTTCCCAAGGTCTCCTCCCTCATTTAAGTGCTTTCGAGGCCTTTAAAGGCCTCAGGGTTAACGGGATGTCATATAATACGGCCCTCCAAAGCACCTTTGAGACTGTAACTATGATGAAGGTGACAATACAAATAAAATCCCCTTGACAACAACAACAACAACAACAACCACCACCACCACCACAACAACAACAACAAGGGGTGCGATGGAGGGGGGCCTGCGTCCTTACCGGCCTGGTTGGTGGTGATGTCTATGGAGACGTGCTGGGCCGGGTAGGGGCTCCGGTTGCTGACCCCGTTGACCGCCTGGATCTCGAAGCTGTACAGGGTGTGCGCCAGCAGGTTGCTGATGAGCACGCGCGTGTCGGTGAGGCCCTGCTGCCGGGGCAGGAAGTCCACGTTGTCGTCGCAGTGGGAGCAGGAGCGGCGGTCCGAGCGGCACTTCTTGCACACGATGTTGTAGACCACGTCCTCGCGACCCCCCGTCTCCCGGGGCGAGTGCCACTCCAGGATGACGGAGGTCTCGTTGACGATGGAGATGACGTTGCGCGGCCCCGACGGCACGCCTGGGGGGGGACACAGAGCGAGGGGGCCGGGGGAAGCGGCGGGGATGAGAGGGAAGGCCGGATGTGTGGTGGTGGTGGGGGGGGGGGGGTCGTCTTTGTATTTGCAAAGCACATTTCGTGAGCATATTGTTGGAGTGTGTGTGTGTGTGTGTTTGTGTGTGTGTGTGTGTGTGTGTGTGTGTGGGTGTTTGTGTGTGTGTGTGTGTGTGTGTGTGTGTGTGTGTGTGTGTGTGTGTGTGTGTGTGTGTGTGTGTGTGTGTGTGTGTGTTTGTGTGCGTCCTTAGTGATGGGGGGTGTATCTGTGTGTCTTCACAAGCCCTTGTTTGACGTTTGAGTAAATGTGAGATGGAAATGTCGGCGTGGCGGTGTTGTGTGCGTGTGTGCCCGGTGCACACTTAAACATGTTGTCAACTTCAGTCCCCCTCGACTGGACTGTGTGCACATTTAGTCAGCTTTGAGGATTCAAGGTTTTTTTTGGATGATTACATGTATTTTTTTTTTTACTACGGGCACATTCTGAATGCTAATTTATTCCGCTCACTCACAAATGCAGATCACACAGTGAGACGCCCGTGTCTATCAAACATTGGGTGTTAAGTAGAAGCCAGTGTTGCGTCGAGTGTTCTTATCAAGCAAGGGCCTCTCAGGATTCAAGCTCTCATTCCCTTGTACATAGTCCAGCAGCTTGAGCAGAGCCCACATTTGACACTAAGACGAGAGAAAGAAATCTGGAAATAGTGCGTCGGTCGTTTTTTTTTGAGTGGTGGGTGATTACCAGGGCACGGAACAACAGACACCTCAGCCCACTGCACTTGCCGTGAACCTTTCGTTTGAATTGTCCCAGACTTGTTATGAGTTTTGCTATTTATAAGTCAACGTGTTCTCTCAATTCACAACTGTTTTTTCCAAAACACTCTTTCTTATTCTCATCTTATTTCCTTTTGGGTGGCTCTTTCCTTGCCTTTACCATTCTCACTTCCCCTCCTCTCCCCTCCTCTCCCCACCTCTCCCCTCCGCCCCCCCATCTCTCCCCTCCTCTCCCCCTTTCTCCTCCTACTCTAATTTCCTCTTGTGGATGATTGAAATGACTTGGCACATGCCAGGGGATAATAACATGCACAATTTACACGATTGGCTTGGCAGCGCTCAATGATAAACTGAAGATTAGGAAGCCTTTTTTTTGAAGACATTTATATTCAGATTCTATTCTGAAACAGAGGGCAGGTGGTTAGTTCTGTCAGCACGCACACAAAGGATCATTGTTGGCCCACAAAGCCACAGGACAAAGCAGCATCCGGAACACACACACACACACACACACACCAAGGACAGTTCACCAGTGTTACCAAGGCGACCCCGGTGTCGTATCACCTCGTCTTGCACAGGGCAGTCAGCATTCACTGCCGAAATGGGAAGGGAGTGAGTGCGGATGGGTGTACCTATTATGTTCTGCAGATACATAAGGGCCATTTATAGAAAATACCTATTTAGGTTAGAGAAAAAAGTGGCTACCATGGGCCTGAAGAGGAAGACACAGAGAGAGACAATCAAGGAGAGAGAGCGAGAGAGATAGGAAAAGGATGAATGAGAGAGAGTGTTAGAGAGTACGGAGTGTTTGAGAGTGAGAGAGAGAGAGAAATGAAGAGCAATAAAACATGCGAGAACTGGCGCTGCGTGTCGCCATCACACAACCACTGTAGTGTACAGACCATAATAGTGTAGTGTGTGTGTTGGCAGAAATCGGCTGTATCAAGAAAGTGGGACAACTTCCCCCTCGCTCCTCCTGGGGATTCCAAGAGAGTCACTTCATGTGTCCCCGTGTGTACTGCCCGCATCATCAATCACAGGCCGTCCGCAGTGCCTCGCATCCGCACGCGGGAACAAATAAATACGCCCGTTGTCATGCGGAAAATCCACGTGAGGCAATTACACATGAGCTGCACGTTGGCCATTTTGCTTTCATGCCCCCATGAGCTCCCTGTCTGTATCAATGTGCTCAAACAACAGACTGTGGATGACAACAAAAAAAAAAAAAGAATAAAGAAATAAATAAAGAGGGGTGAGTCAGGCCCCAAACCTATGTGCCGGCCGCGATCAGGGCCCAGCCTCGCAAATGCAGAAAGGGAATGAGAAATGAGATGTGACTGCCACTTAACCGGTGATTTGGAGGCCATTACTGGGGGGCCCTGGGCTGTTTTAATTTGCCACAGGATTTAATTTGTCGCCAACGTTACTTACAGCCCTCTAAACCAGGCATTCACTTAGCCACGCCACTCAGCCGTCATTGTGTGTACATGTTGCCCGCACCACGCCAGCGCCACTAACCACACGGGCGGCCCCAGCGCAGTTGGTCCCCAAAATGGCTCGCGTCACATGCCGCAGTTTTCAACGGCGCTAGAGGGGAATTCCGTGGTTTAATATCTCAGGGGTCCAGAAAAAGAGAAAATCCTCATCGTCAGCCAAATAGCGCAGAGTGGCACAGCGAGACTAATCCAGTTAAGGCCATTTAGCATTTGGCTTTACATTAAGTATGAAATAGTTCACCTCATTAAGCACTTTGTCTCCGGGGATACACTCGCGCACACACAAAAACACACACACACACACACACACGAACACATTGACCTCCCGCCATGCGCTTCCAGGGGTAAAACTTGGGAACAACTGAACCGTGGCACCTTATATCTGCCTTAGCGCTGACATGGGGGTCTGAGCTGAGCAGTGATCGGGACTCACGGGGGAACCGTGACGACCGCCGCGGCCCCCTTCTCCGTGCTACTGCTGCTCTGGCTCCCAAAGCTGCGAGCCAGGCAGGTGGATACAGAGATGGATGGGCCGTCCGCCGCTGCCCCCAGCAGAGCGGAACACCTCAGCACAGGAGCCGGCGCTGAACAAAAAGGGTGCCACACCATACCTCCCCCCCACCCCCCTCGCTTGCTTCCACTCTAGGCTGGCAAACATCAAGTCCTCCTAC
The DNA here is from genome assembly GCF_949987615.1 of Pollachius pollachius. Classification (NCBI taxonomy): domain Eukaryota; kingdom Metazoa; phylum Chordata; class Actinopteri; order Gadiformes; family Gadidae; genus Pollachius; species Pollachius pollachius. The sequence goes on along the minus strand of NC_136947.1, from coordinate 16,288,094 downwards.
CCCCTTCCTTAAGCACCGTAGCCTACCCCATCCAGTCCCCGCCAACAACACCCCACCACCACCACCCTCCCCAGCCACATCATCACCACCGCAAAATAAACACTCTGCCACTTTGTTTACCCAGCCACCCAGCTAGATGGACCAGTGCCATCCCCCCCCTCCCTCCCCCCCCCCCCCCAAACACTACCCGACACCCACCAGCCCTCCCTCCATGCCTTCTCCCCTTCCACTGTGTTTGCTTTGCCGACGTCTTAACAGGGCCTCTAGGGGCCCCTGCAGCGGGTCCCTGTGTGTGGAGATAGGGTGGGCTGGAGAGGGGGAGGGATGATGAAGTGTCACGGTGAGGGATGTAATGAAACACGTTTTAAGGGCGAAGACGTACCAAGGATGTCTCGAGTGAGAGATTAAAGGTGGTATTGAGGGATTGCATATGTGTGGTTGGTGTGTGTTTGTGTTTCTGTGTGTGTGTGTGTGTGTGTGTGTGAGGTGAGTCTGTCTGTGATACGGGAGGTTGAGAGGCTTGTGGGAAATATCAAAGCCTTCTCCCGGTCCCCAGAGACGGCACATTAAGCCGCATGTGCTTTCCTGGTAACAAACAAGGAGTCAGTGTGCACTTTGGTTTTCCCACACCAGACACAGCGCAATGCCAGCCCAGACAGAGAGACCCAAACATGCTGTCAGGTGATCTCCTTTTAAACCTAGCTAGTGTCGGTCTGGAACCAATATGATTGACAATACTAAAGATATATACTTTTATTTTTCTCTTTCTCTTTTTACAGACTAGGTCAACTATATAAACAACTGTTCTTATCCAGAATACGCTAGTCTCTTAAAAATACAAATAAGACTTCTACCAAACAAATAGCTATTGCGAATCAAATGAACTCCCTTAAACTGCTACAACCAAACACTGAAACCAATCCTAAGGCAAAGCAAACACCGATCGGTGCCAAACATACTGTAAGCACAGTTTCAGCCAATCATAACAAACGGTTGTAGATTCCACGGTACCAGTGTTTTTTTTCTTTTTACTGTTAGGAAATACCTGTACCTCGTCTCTCCAGCAGGAAGAGCTTCTAATAGGGCAGTACTTTTTTGTCTACTTAGCTTGGCTCTGACTTTTACAACTCGAATACGGAAGGAAGGAAGCTGTCCAGTTTACTTTTTTTGCATTCTGGGAAACCTCCTCTCCCAGCTTCACAGACAACACCACAAAACGACAACAAAGGGGTGAGCTGGTCGAGAGAAGTTCTGAAAACCTATGCTCGACTCACCCCCTTTTTTGTCTTTGAAACGAGAACAAGGAGAGGAGCGCAGACTTTGAATACAGGAGTGAAGGAGAGGAAAACAATAGGGAGGAGGAGATGTGGGAATGGCCAAACAGATAGCGCTGTTGTTCTTTCATGTAGTTTATCCTTCCTGCGGGAAAAAAAGCCAGTGTTTGTGTCTACCCCGAGATCAGAAGTTCCAGACAACAAGGCTTAACGGGTTGAGACACCAGATCCTAAATAAGTGTGGTTCAAACCAGGAATGCCTGCAAACCCATCACACAAACCCTCGTTTGAGTACGGAATCCTTGACTTGTAATAGTTCCTCAAAGTTCCCTTGCATGTCTGCTTTCAATTTGTGTGGAACACAATGATTACTTTGTCAAGAATGAAACAACACACACATCCCTCCCCCTGCTGAGGACGCCATTTGGGGGTTGTGTGTTTGTTGTCCCGACCTATCATACCTAGTAAAGCACCAGATGGATGTCTTCCCCAGACTCTTCGTCTGCGCCTGCAGCAACCTCCTCATCAAGATCCCCATGCTGCTCCTGGCTCTAGCTCTGCTATTCTATCTGCGCCCGCCCCTCTCTCCTCCCCCGTCTCCCACCCTTCTCCCCCTCTCCTCCCCCGTCTCCCACCCGTCTCTCCCTCTCCTCCTCCGTCTCCCACCCTTCTCCCCCTCTCCTCCTCCGTCTCCCACCCTTCTCCCCCTCTCCTCCCCGGTCTCCCACCATTCTCCCCCTCTCCTCCCCCGTCTCCCACCCGTCTCTCCCTCTCCTCCCCCGTCTCCCACCCGTCTCTCCCTCTCCTCCTCCGTCTCCCACCCTTCTCCCCCTCTCCTCCTCCGTCTCCCACCCTTCTCCCCCTCTCCTCCCCGGTCTCCCACCCTTCTCCCCCTCTCCTCCCCCGTCTCCCACCCGTCTCTCCCTCTCCTCCTCCGTCTCCCACCCTTCTCCCCCTCTCCTCCTCCGTCTCCCACCCTTCTCCCCCTCTCCTCCCCGGTCTCCCACCCTTCTCCCCCTCTCCTCCTCCGTCTCCCACCCGTCTCCCCCTCTCCTCCTCCGTCTCCCACCCTTCTCTCCCTCTCCTCCCCCGTCTCCCACCCTTCTCCCCCTCTCCTCCCCCGTCTCCCACCCGTCTCTCCCTCTCCTCCCCCGTCTCCCACCCTTCTCCCCCACTCCTACCCTTCTCCCCCTCTCCTCCTCCGTCTCCCACCCTTCTCCCCCTCTCCTCCTCCGTCTCCCACCCTTCTCCCCCTCTCCTCCTCCGTCTCCCTCCCTTCTCTCCCTCTCTTGCGGTGGGCCCCTGGTGTTCCGCATGCCTTCTTCTCAAAGGACTAATCAGCACCCCCCCCCCCACCCACCACCTTGCATCCCACCCCCTGTCTGCTCGCTACCGAGCCTGTCCCCTGCGAAGACTCTCACGCTGGGAGAAGCCCACCGGTGCAGCAGGTAGCCGAGATAGGAGGCTGATAGCCCCCCATGGGGGGAGGAGAACATACGTCAGTCTGGGAAGACTTCGGGGAGAGAGTGAGCGAAATGGTCTGCTACTGATTCCAAAGGGCGCCAGGAAACCTCCCAAAGGTCACTGTATGTTGAGCAGCCGAGGAGAGGAGATGGGCGATAATATATCTCTCTCACCCTCTCTCTCTCCCTCTCTCTCTCCCCCCTCTCTCTCTCTCTCTCTCACCCTCTCTCCCTCGCTCAACCTCTCCCTCTCTCCCTCTCCCTCGCTCTCGCTCTCCTGTCTCTCTCACCCTCTCCCGCTCACCCTCTCTCTCTCTCTGTCCCTCTCTCTCTCTCTCTCTCTCTCTTACCCTCTCTCCCTCGCTCAACCTCTCCCTCTCTCCCTCTCCCTCTCTCTCTCTCGCTCTCCTGTCTCTCTCACCCTCTCCCGCTCACCCTCTCTCTCTCTCTGTCCCTCTCTCTCGCTCTCTCTCTCTCTCTCTCTCTCCCTCTCCCTCTCTCTCGCTCTCCTGTCTCTCTCACCCTCTCCCGCTCACCCTCTCTCTCTCTCTGTCCCTCTCTCTCTCTCTCTCTCTCTCTCTCTCTTACCCTCTCTCCCTCGCTCAACCTCTCCCTCTCTTCCTCTCCCTCTCTCTCTCTCGCTCTCCTGTCTCTCTCACCCTCTCCCGCTCACCCTCTCTCTCTCTCTGTCCCTCTCTCTCGCTCTCTCTCTCTCTCTCTCTCTCCCTCTCCCTCTCTCTCGCTCTCCTGTCTCTCTCACCCTCTCCCGCTCACCCTCTCTCTCTCTCTCCCTCTCTCTCTCTCTCTCATAAAGCTGAGGCTCCCCTGCAGCCAGGGAGAGCCGGGGGCCAATCCATCAGAAATATTCATCAGACCAGATCTGTAGCACTCATACACACCTTGCGCCGCTTTAGGCGAGGCTAGCACGGCTAATGCTAAAGTGAATAACCTTTCTTGCCGGTTGAAGCGATGGGCCTGATTTGGGGTGACTGTAAGAGCCCTCTTATCAGTGGCCTGGCAGTATTAAGAACATTCTTCTGTCGGAGGATCTCAGTGGCGAGCCCTGCCCAGATCAAGGCCACGACGGACATCAAGCAAACCGTAGCCTGGACTACGGTGATCAGAGAGGTCTTTAAATGTGATAAGGGGGTTTTGTTAACATGGCTGGATTTCAAGTCCGTAAAAAGATGGTTAAAAGGGGGGATGGTGAGAAACAAAAATGTCAAACACACGCTGGCATTTGGGAGTCCATGAACGAGACGGTGGATATAATATTTTCATAATGCCAAGCGCATCAGGTTCTTCATGAGGGAAGCCGAGTTTCACATCTTTGTACAATGATAATATAGATCGAAATCAAGTCCACATGGCATTATCACAATTTATAGGGATGGACTGGATACGTGGGAGGTTCACATAAAATAAATAATGAATCAAAAAGGGAGTGTGGAGCCTACAAGATGATAGATGAAGATAAGGTAATAAAACTAAAAAGTTGGCACAGGCTGCTTTGCAGAAAAAGCTCAACAGTGACCAGTGGGAATATATTTAGACAAAGCGGGGAACAGTTGTGCGCTGAGGGAAAATAGACGGCCTCAAGCTACAGACCAACTGTACACCTGATGGAGTTTACAGGAACTCACCGGAGAGGCAAATAGTACATCGTAGGAAAGCAGGAACAAATGCACAAGGTGACTGAGGAACTAGTTCCACTGAGAGTATCTGTAGCCCAGAGGTGTGTATAGGCAGAGGAAATCTTTTTTAACTGACACAAATGCCATATTGGGGTACCAGGAGGGCTTTCAGGCACCTTTTGTTTGTCTTAAAATAAACATGTCGGGTTGCATTCAGTGCAACTGAATGCAAGGACAGAGAGGGAGGAATAGGTATTTCAGCGGAAAGGAATGAACGACGCAAACTCTGTTTTATAACAGAATGAAGAACAGCATGTTTCCATGCCTGTTCAAAAGCTGCTACGACAGCGGCTTCATGAAAACATCAGACCAAGTGACCAGAGTGCCTAACTACATCGATGATCCTTTCATAGTTGCCTTACAGGAAAGAAAACTTAGCAAAAAGGTTGGCAATGCTAGAATAATTGGTGGATGGTCTGTGTACGGGGACAACAATGGTCCTCCTCCAATGTAATTGTGTGTCAAGGTGGACAGGTCGGCCCTGTACATAACGGCACGTTAACTACAGTAACTCAGGGCAGTAGGGGAATAGTTGTGGCATCTTCAGTGGACCCCAGAAAGGACAGTTCTGAGAGTAATTAAGACCTCAGGGGATGATGGGAGGGTCATAGAGGAGAGGTGAAGGCGAATATTAAGAGGGAGAGACGAGTTGTTATCTTTTAAGGGGTTTAAAAACTAAAAACATGTAAGGGCTGCAAATCAAGAGCGATAAAATAAATATTTTTTTTTCTTTTTATTTGTTCATCTACAAACAGCCAGCTCAATAAAACTCTCAGTTCACAGGAGAATGGGCCTGTGCGTGTGTGTGAGTGGATGTTTATGTGTGCTATCGTGTGTGTGTTAGCTTACGTGTATACATATGTGTGCATGTTTATGGGTGTGTGCATGTGTGTCTGCGAGTGTGTGTGTGTGTGTGTGTGTGCACGCTTATGTGTGCAAGCTCACGCAGGCTGCTTATACGCGGAAACGTCTGTATGTGGGTGTGTGTCTGTCTGTGCGTGGGCACGTGCATGTGCGCGTGGGTGTTTGTGCGTGTGACTGTGTGACTGTTTGTGTGTGACTGTGTATGTGTGTGTGTGTGCGTCTGTGCGTGTGCGTGTGCGTGTACACGTGCGAGGGGGGCGTACTTGTGCAGGGTGCGTCCGGCAGGTCGGCGTCCCCGCGGTAGTAGCCGTTGCGGCAAATGCAGACGGTGGCGGCCTCCCCTGCCGAGCGGCTGTTGGGGGGGCACTGGAGGCACAGCCCTGGCCCCTGGCTGGACTTGAAGGTGCCCGGGGGACACGCTGCACGGAGAGGGGGGAGTGGAGGGGGAGAAGAGACAGCAGAGATAGCGGTCAGACACGGGAGCAATGGGGCAACAGAAATGTCCAGGCAGAGGCCGGCGATCAGGTGTGCACTTGACGTCCGGAGAAGATACAGCGGAGAGACGAGGGGCCGATGGCCAAGTTGATAGGACGCAGAGGGACAGAGATAGGGAGAGGGACAATGACAAAGCGCGCGCGCGAGGGAGGGAGAGAGAGAGAGAGAGAGAGAGAGAGAGAGAGAGAGAGAGAGAGAGAGAGAGAGAGAGAGAGAGAGAGAGACAGAGACAGAGACAGAGACAGAGAGAGAGAGAGAGAGAGACGTTTAGAGTACTAAGAGTACTAAAAATTGCTTCATAATTGGCTGATCTTGTGGTTGCCTCAACTCTGTGTGGGCATGTGCGTGAGTGTGCATGTGTACGTGCACGCGCGTCTAATCCAACCATATCAACCGCCTTCACTCATCCATTCCTCAAAGTCCTGAACCCCCCCAAACCCTTAACCCCCTAACTGGCCTTTCCCCAGCAAAGTGGGACATTCACTGCCTCTTTACTCTCATCATGTAAATCGTGAGATGGAGCTAAATCGGAGGGGAGAGATGGGCGACTGACAGCTGATCTCCCCATCGCGCTGCCGTTCAGGCGATAACAGAAATCCATTTCTTTATCCAACCCTATCCCAAAAGTCGAATAATAAAAACAATACCAATGGGGAAAGATGCAGGGAATTTCTCGCACTGCGGATGAAGGATTTACTGCCCATAATAACCATGATGAATGTCTAATATTTTAGCGGGCGCCACAGTCGCACACGGGGGGGAGGGGGGGGGGGGGGGGGGGGGGGGGTGAGGAGAAGAAGCAGTGGTGGTGGTAAACTGGGATATAAATTTAATGGGACAAGCAGCTCATGGGGTCCCTATCTGCTCCGATTTGTCGGAGTAAAGGAGATTGTAACAGCTTTGACTAGCGCGGGGAAATGGGAGAAGCGCTTAAGCCTGTGAGGTCAAAAGTGCGTTGTTGTGTGTGTGTAGTTGCGTGCATGTCTGTGTGTTATCCTTGGTTTGTCATAGACAAGACAGTTTTATGAGTGTGACCCGAGAGCCTGGATGGTGCGGTGTGGAATGTATGAGGGGCGCTCCGATAAGACCGGTATTGAGCGCTGGTATTGTGCAGCGGGTTCCAGGCGTGATGTGATCTGCCATTTGCGGTGGGAAGCGTGTGATAATGGAAGCATGAGAGCCAAAGCGTTGGTGGATTATTTTATTATTTATTTTAACCAGAGTAATCACTTCAAGTTGAATTAATAAAAAAAATGAACTTGATACAAAAGTGTTTTATTGAATTTAGCTTGAGAGGCCGCTCTTTAGATTTGCAAATATATGTATTCAGCCATTGGTAACTGGATTAGTTTTAAGGGCCAGGGATAACTTTAAGCTGGATCTACGTTCTGATTGGTTAAGTGCTTGAGAATGCAGTGCATTAGCTAACATCTGCAACAGCCATTAGACCCTCATATCAACAGGCTTTTAAGATTTAATTAAACATTTTATGCTTCATTACAATAAGCGGCAGGAAGTCCAGCATGTAATTTTACTACAGTGTAAAACACAGAAGGTTTTTCCTTCTTTCATTTTTACGAGTCCTTCCAGGCCGACCGCCGGGCCCCTCGAGGGGCCGTTCACAAGAGGAAAGGGAGGTGCATACATTGCAGAAAGACGGACGGACGGACGGACGGGGGGGGCGTTTGTAACCCAAAACAAACGGATTGGCATCTGTCTGCTTGTGTTTGTGTACAAGTGTCTGTGTGTTTGTGTGCACTGAGATCGACCTTGCCTCCACCCCTGCCCAACGGCTGACCTTTGACCTCATGGGGCAGATAAGGTGCAGACTAACTGAGCGACCTGCCGTCAAGGTCAACACCTTTCAGGGGCACACTGAAACTAAAGTACTGAGATGTGAGCGGGATAACTCCTGGGAGGAAGAAGCAAGTGCGGGAGATGAAACAAACAAGAGCACTGCTTTTATTTGCTTTATTTCCTGGTAAGACTCTATGGCATGCCTGTAGTAAAGTGCAATTGATGGGTCTGTTTCGAAAGCCTGCTCCACAAAATTGAACCGTGGGATTTTAAAGGTTCAACCTACTCCAAAAAGTAAAAATGCAATAGAGGCTCTTTAAAAATGTCCACTCCATATGTGGAAGCACACACCACCTGCTCAGTCGTTTCACGAAGCAATAACGTTCAAGGGTATCGCAGATAACTAGATAGTAAAACATCAAAAATTCATTTTCTACGGGAGGGAACTAATGCGTCATCATCTTGCTGTACGGAAAAGGAGAAAAAGGAGGCAAGTGCAAGGAGACAGCCTACAGCAGACAGGCACAGCGGCACAGAGAGACACATAGTCATGCATACTATATAACACACACGCACACTCTGTCTTCACGTCTCCTATCATTTCAAATCTGTTGCCCCGGCTCTCACCGAAACAAGAAAACAAATCAGGCCCATTACAATAGGGCTGTTTTTAATGGCGTCTGAGGTGTGTACGTGTGCGTACATCTCTGTTTCTGTCTCCTACCCTCCGGTCATACCGTCACCAACAGGCTGTAGTCCGGCTTTGAGCGTTGTCGTTGGATGGTAGAAAGAGGGAGAGAGAACAACAGAGAACGAGAAAGGGAGAGAGAAAGAGAGAGAGAGAGAGATAGAGAGAAGGGAGAGGGGGAATGAGGCGGTGGATGCTATGCTGAATCAACTGTCTGAGATAGCGTTCCTGCCTGGCCTCCAGGCAAATGTTGTTGGAGCATGGTCGAATGCAGTCGCATGCTATGAACACAAACAGACGCACACACACACACACACACACAGAAACACACACGCACACACACAAACAAACAAATACGCACAGAATGCGCCGCACACCACAGCAATGGGCATCATATGAAAGCAAACAGCATTCTCCTTGTGTTGCTGTTCCTTTTATCTGCTTCCCAGCGCGCACGTATGCACCCTGAATGCAAAATAGTGCTATTTCGTCATTCAGCAGACAGAATTACTTATTCCTGCAGCAGCACATTTTCTTCATAAATATGTGCATGTTTACATCATTACAGAATCAAGGCAGGGGCTGGTTGTCTTGCTCAAGGGATGGCTACAAGTGGACTGCAGACATTGGCGTTTTGGACCAACATCCTTTCAAGTAGGAGTCAAGCATCGGACCACTATATCCAGACTAGCATTTGCCAGCAAAGTACTTCCCAGAGTGGGTCCACACACACACACACACACACACACACACACACACACACACACACACACACACACACACACACAATATACTGCCACGGCTGACCCCTTAATAAATAAGATTGCCCTGCCGCATTTTAAGGCACTTGGGCAGCATATGTTCCACAGTGGCAATTACATAGCTCTACTCTCAACATTAGGGGATGCCAAGAGCCTCCATACAGTCAGACAGTAGGTGGGAGCATGATAGGCACACACATAAACACACACACACACACACACACACACACACACACACACACACACACACACACACACACACACACACACACACACACAACCACAAAAAGACTACGCACTTAGAGATTCAAAGATTTAAAAGCACTTCATAACTAGAGAAAATATGTATTTATAACATTATCAGAAACGGCGCACATGCCAATCTTGCAAACAACTGAACTCCATTCTGTGAATCTCTGCTTTGGAGCCAAGTGGAGGCTGTCCTTACTAATTGACCTTCTTAATATGATCACAAATCATACCCAATACCCTCATTCATTAGCTGCTTACTGATCTGTTGCTCCAGAGATGAGAAGGGCAAAGAGAGAGAGAGATAGAGTGAAAGAGGAAGAGAGAGATGGAGAGCGAGAGTGAGACGGAGAGAGAGAAAAGGAGAGAAAGGTTGGATAGGGAGAGAGAGATGCAGAGAGAGAAAGATGGAGATAACAAGAGAGAGAGAGAGAGAGAGAGAGAGAGAGAGAGAGAGAGGGAGAGAGAGGGAGAGAGCGAGGGAGACACACACAAAGAGAAAAAACGATGAGATGAATGATTTGCAAATAATATTTGGTAACCTCCCAGGTCTTGTTCAAAGAGCAATGCAACAGTGGGCCATGTTTTCGTAACGCCTCATCGCACTTGGAACACGGCCCGACTTTCTTTCTTGTCCTGATTCATTAATATTTGGATAGGAGGGATGGGCTGGGTCTCTCTCTCTCTCCCTCGCCCTCTCTCTCCCTCCCTCTCTCTCTCTCTCTCTCTCTCTCTCTCTCTCTCTCTCTCTCTCTCTCTCTCTCTCTCTCTCTCTCTCTCAGAACAACCTTGCATGGAGAGGAGGAGGAGGGGGGGAGAGGTGTGGAGGGGGTGGGGAGGTGCGAACAGACGTATCAGTCATCAGAGGTGTTGGTTTCCAGGGGACGGAGGTAGAAGAGAACATTATATCAACACGCAATTAGTCTCCTCTGTGGGAGAGTAACCCACCAGTGAACTGCCGGCGAGGGGAGAAACCAAACATTCCTCCTCTTCAAGTGGTCTCTTGGGGGCCCCGGCCGCCATTGTTCCCCCCTCCGCACTGGCTCCTTCTCTGCCCTCGCGCCTCTCTCTGTTTTTCTACCCCTCCTCTATCCCACCGCCACGGTTTGCTTTCTCTCGTTTTCAATTTTGTGTTTGGTTTTACTCGTTTGCTCCTGATGTTGTTGCTTTTGTGTCCTGATTGACAGGTGGAATCCCAGTTAAGGTAGGCTCCCACTGTCTTTGCTTTCTCTCTCTCTCACACTTTCTCTCTCCCTGTTTCTCTCCCCTGTCCGTCTGTCTTCTGCTCTCTTTCTATCCCCCGCTCTCTCCATCTCAATTTGTTCCTCTCTCTCTCATCACTTTGTGTGTGTGTCTCATCAGCTCCCTTCTCACTATATGCACCTCTCTCCTCGCTTGCTCTTCCTCTCTCTCACTATGCCTCCCTTACCCTGTCTATCTCCCCCTCCCTCTACTATATCTTTCCTCTCTCTATTTATGTCCCTCCCCTCTTTCAATGTCTCTCTTCCCATGTCTGTTCTCTCTCTCTCTCTCTTTCTCTCTCTCTGTCACTCTCTCTCTCTCCCTCTGCCTATATTCATCCCTCTCCTAAACTCTCCAAGTCTCTCTCTGCCCCTATATATCTTCTCTCACTCCCTATGTATCTCTTTCCCCCCCTCCTCTTCTCTGTCTCTCCTCCCCCCCTCCCCCGCTGTCCATCTTCCCTCTATCTATCTCCATGTCTCTCCCCCAGTCTCTGTATCATTCTCTCACTGCGGATGTGTTGACAGCGGCAGGGCAGCTGTGAATCACTGCAGGCTGCTAATCACAGCGAGACAGCTCTGCCCTCCAGTCACTTCGGGCCCGATGCTCCTGACAACTGGTCTGCTCATTGTCCAGATCATGCCACAGGGGAATATATCACACATACGACTTGACTTAGTACATTTGATATAGGTGTTCAATAGGAGTTATCCTAAAATAATAGAATAACAGCATGGAATGAAATAAAATGATGCAGTTTTACTTGAACATAATGTAAAAGAGGAAATTCTCATTTAGGGGATAAGGTTAAATGTGTCAATCTTTATCAAGATTCATTAAGTTGGATTACCTTCTAAATCTAAACTTACAATACAACTTTTCAGCTTATTGTAAGCTTAAAAAGTAAACGTTTAAATGTAATCTTTAGTTCAGAATGGAGAATGTAGCATTGAGCATTTTAAACCTCACATCAAACCCTTGTGAATGTGACCTTTATGTGAACAAAATATTAACCCGAATTAAAGAGGTAAAAAATAAACCGAACCCACATGTATCCGATCTGGGAATCATTAAGGAACCTGAATACCGGTTCGCTGGTCCATAGAGGAGGGTTTGACAATGGCTGAAAGGCATGAGGGGGGAAATAAAGGCTGAGGGGCTCGGTTATGCACCGTGCACGCTGATATAGTGCAGCATTCAGCGATCCATACATCACAGTTATACCTGCAATTGGCAAGACGCCATGTCTGACGTTTGTGTTTAGAATGTATGGCTATTTCATTAAGATCAAAATGTAAACGGAAACTCTGCATGTATGTACGTGTATATATATATTTATTTATTTATAAATGTAACCCGAGTTAGAGAGTTAGGGTTTCTGCAGGAAAAAGGATTATATACTAGAGAGTTTTTTTTTGCCCCAGATTGGATTTTTATCTCAGAGTCACCAGGTGCGGTGGTTTAGAGGCAGGACTTGAGAACGGAGTTGAATCACCTGATGGATTTGCTACCAAAACCCCCGAAACAATTAAAGTTTTACCATAAGATCCCCCATCCTCCCAGGACTTTTTTTGCCTGTTGGCCCGACTCTGAGGAGATTTATACCCAAGACAACCCTGAAGGCATGTGTGCTGTTTAACTAGCCAGAAGTACTGAACTAGCATCGACAGATCTGGAAAACTAGTTTGATTGACGCAGGTCCTGCTGTTGTGCAGTGCAGGCGTTTGACCCCGGGAACGAGGGGTTGTGAGTAAATCTTAAGTGACCCTTGGGTCCACTTCTTAGCCCCTCTGAAACCCCTTTAACCCACCTCCTCATCTGTCACATGGGCTGGATCGGGGGGGGGGGGGCTTCTGCAGCTTTGGAGTCATGCACGTATTTCCTCACCCACTACACACGCATGCATGCACACACACACATACACGCACACGCACACACACACACACACACACACACACACACACACACACCTAAGCATGCACTCTCTCACACATACACAAATACACACACTCAAAAGCTTTCGGGTGGGTCAAGCCCCTGGTTGACCCACAATTTCACTATTTCACTGCTCAGTCACTCATAAAGCTCCATCTATCTCTCTCCCACTTGAGCCAAGAGGGGTCGAGCCGGCTCTGGGTTTTGGTTGTACGGAATGTGTGTGTGTGCAGGCGTATGTGGGTGTGTGAGTGTGTGTGTGCCTATTTGTTTTTGACAAGTGTGTGTGTGTGGGTGTGTGTGTGTGTGTGTGTGTGTGTGTGTGTGTGTGTGTGTGTGTGTGCGTGCGTGCGTGCGTTTGTGTGTGTGCGTGTGAGTGTTTGTGTGCATATGTGTTTGTGTATGTGCGTAGGTGTTTGTGTGTGTGCGTATATGCATGCGTGCATGAACGGTGTGTGTCGAGTACATCAGTGAAAACGCCGGCCTGACAGACAGACAGACAGACAGACAGACAGGGAGAGCGAGACAGACATACAGACAGACAGACAGACAGACAGACAGACAGACAGACAGACAGACAGACAGACTGACGGACAGAGAGACAGAGAGACAGAGGGACAGACAGACAGACGGACAGACAGTCAGACAGACAGACGCAGCAGAGAACGTGGCCAGAGAGCAGAGTGATGTTACGAAACTACAGGAAAAAGCCAATCAAGGATTCAGCGCATTGGTATTCGTGGCGCGCAGTCCTCTGTCCTTGTTGGTGTTCCAGGCACAGTCCTCATAATGAGATGCTCCTCTACCCAGGTGTTTAATTCCGCAACAAGGTCACGAGAAAAACAAAATGCAATCATTTTAAAGTATGCACATTGCCTAGGAATGTTCAGGAGATATGTAAAAAAAAAGCGTCACATCATTAACGGCAACACCTTTTGAAGCTTTTGTATTCGCTCCACTTTTGTCTGCAGGAATGTACCTTTTCATCGCTCAAGGTCGTTTATGGATCGGTATGGTGGGTCAATTTTTTTTATGACGATGGAATGAGTGCATGTATTTTGTGTTTTGTCCCTAGTTCCTTACTTTAGTTTGCATGGGATATTTATCTCCCCCTGTTGTTCGCGTGTAATGCTGCCATGTTGTTGTCGTCCATGTTTCCCAGCGCCCCTGCCAGCTCCTCTTCACCTCCACCAGGTCGGAATCCAGAGGTCACGGTGATGACATCATCAGACAGGCTCTGGTCAGTGTAACCCAGCGGGGCTTACAGCTGCTGTCTGGGTGCCTACAGGGAGGCTGTGTGTGCGTGTGTGTGTGTGTGTGTGTGTGTGTGTCTGTGTGTGTGTGTGTGTGTGTGGGGGGGGTCCTGAGAACCACCAGGCTAGAGGCTTCAGGAGTCTCTGTCATCACCTTCTAATCTCTTGTGTGGAGAGAATGTGAGGGGAAAAATAGCCAAGCTGGAAAGTTCTTCTCTGCCTCTTTCTTCTGCTTCTTCTCCTCCTCAGGAATGAAAAGGAGCGGGGGGTTGAAAGAGTGCAGCCCAGGAGCGCACCTCGTCTGCTTTGTGGCCGCTGTGGTGCTGATGGGATCCCCCCCTCCCCCCAGAACTCCCACAACACTCCCCTCTGGTCATTAATCATGTGACCATTCTGGCCCTGTCACTGGCTCTTCTCTTGGTGGAAACACACACACACATACACACATAAACACACACACACACACACACACACACACACACACAGCCACGCTCGCACACACGCACACGCACACACACACAAGCGCCTCATGCTATTTTGTCATGCACCGAGCGGTGTTCATCTGGACATACCTATCCTCTTGGTGAGGCATAACAGCAACGGCTGCCTGTGATCAGATAGTACGAAGACAAGACAGACCGAATCCCCCAGAAAACCCAAAAGAGCATGTTCAGATATCCTCCAATTAGGAGAGGGGTTTTCAACTCCCAGCCAATCCCCCCGTGCTCTTACATCACCGGGGACTGGTAATACCAAACACCATAACAGCATTAATGGGGGAATAATATGGCTCACACAATCTTTCTTTGTTTGTGTTTTTGCCCTGCACAAAAAGCCCAACCAGAGAAAGCCGGTCACCTAGTGTGGAGGATACATACTTTATATTTTTGCTGAGGAAATGTGTTTTGTTGAGCGTAATCCATAAGAGTCTGGTCTCTGCAGAGAGCAGTGAAGCACTGAAATAACTGGGAGAGATGAGACAGTGTCCTGCAAAACATACTAAGTAGGGGTGTGTGCCTGTGTGTGTGCCTGTGTGTGTGTGTGTGTGTGGGTGTGTGTGTGTGTGTGTGTGTGATGCTTGTGTGTGATGCGTGGGCGTGTGAATGGCAGTGCTTTCAGTCAAGAAGGAAACGGCAACCACTAGACTGATAATTGCGATGAAAGGAACAGGTGTCTGGTTATTGAAATTATTACAGGTAGACACATTTTGTCCCCAAAAAAAAGATACATAAAATGTTGGATATGTTTTGAGTACACTCTGGAAAACACCAGCAAAGTGTGTGTCTACGAATGTACGTGTGTGCTTGGGCGTGTGTGTGTCTGAGCCATGACACCGGAATACTAGTTTGTTACACGGCGAGTGCCGCCACTGCGCCGGCTGTTACCATGGCAACCTTACAGCCAGCATTTGTTGGATCACTCAACTCCTCCTTTGAATATCAGCCCAATGCCATCCCATACTGGCCGGCTGGGGAATCTTGCATGTGTGTGTGAATGAAGTATGTATGAATCATATCTAATATGCGTGTGTGTGTGTGTGTGTGTGTGTGGGGGGGGGGGGAGGTTCATGCACACATACACACACACACACACACACGGCTTGGCCCACTCTTTATGTTCCTGCCGCACATCAAACAGAGTCATGCAATCTTTATGCTCCACACAGTGTTGCGGCGTCCAGATAGTGTGGGCTCATTGGCCACTCCATGTACAGCTTGGCAGAGGGACAGGGGGGGAAGTCAGGGTCAGTTCCAGGATACAATCTTTCTTGCCAGCCAGGGTACTGACAACATCAAGTGTATGGACAAAGAGACGTAGTGAGGACACTGTGTGTGTTTTAACAGAGGACAGGCGTGTGGCAGGCATGTGACGTGTACAGGGCTGAAATCACCCCAACGTCATCAGAGTACTGTACCGGCAGCACACCAGCTAAAAGAGCAGAGAGAGAACAAGACGGAGACAGAGAGACAGAGAGCCTGATAGCGAGAGAAGAGAGAGAGAGAGAGAGAGAGAGAGAGAGAGAGAGAGAGAGAGAGAGAGAGAGAGAGAGAGAGAGAGAGAGCTAGATTCTACCTGCTCCGGTTGGATACAACCCTTATTTTGTAACATCAAAGTGTTGTAACGCTCCGTCAGCGAGAAAAAGGAAATTACTATGACAAGGTACATTTTGCACCAACGAACTCGGCTTTAGAAAGTCAACCGACACCACCCATGTTAACACCAACAAAAAGAGGTGGAAGGGCTTTTGATTGCGAGACCTGTGGATTAAACATGGCTCACGGCAGGGGTGAATTAAACCATGGGGGGATTACTGGCGAAATGTGTCAGCTTTTCCACAGGTGGTGAGTCAGGGAGACGTCAGCCTCTCAGACGATGATGGGGACGGCATGAGGAACGATGCGGTGTAGGGGTAATAAAATCAGCAATTACAGGCCTTGTCAATTACCCTGCGATAGCATGGTGCAATGAATAACGTATACGTTTGAGGATGAATAGAGCCTCCCTCTGCTCTCTCTCTCTCTCTCTCTCTGTGAGACGTGCGAGACACCATTAGTTTCCTCTGTCTCAGCACTTGTGTCTTTTAAAAAGGCTCTAGCTCATTAACTTTATGGCTGGATCAATTAATCCATAGCAGTTAGCCAAAAGATGCCCACTTGCTACCACGCACACACATACAAATCCCCACACACAAACACATACACATGCACGTAGTACACACGGACAGGTATATATATATTGTTGAATAATACAACATACATCCATAGCACATCCATTTAATGTGTATAGTGAAATGAATATATAGTAAGAAAATGTTGAGGTATATTTTGCCTTACAGCCACCAAAAATAAGATTTCCCTGAAAATAAACCAGTATGGGACATCATTTTACAGGAGGATAAGAAGCCTGAATAAAAGGCAAGACTAAACGAAACAAAAACATCTCTTTATGTAAATGAGAGTTTTGTTTTCATCCTTTGTGATCAAAAGAAACCTTGTTTTAAAAAAAGAAGGCTTTGATTTTCCCTGCTTTCATTTAACAGAAATTACATAAAATAAACCAAGAATAAGCACACCCTGCTGGCTAACGAGCAAAAATGGCTCACTGAGAGTCTAAAAAGTACAAAAGTGGGCTTCCGCTATAATGTAAACATGCCAACAACAATACTTCAATTAACAACACAAAGGTTGCCTGTGAAAATAAAGTCACATCAAAGCTTGTTCAGCTAATCTCATGTGTTGGCAATCATCAAAACACACGCACACACAGACAAGGTAAATGCCTAAATAAGAGAGCCAGATGTCTCAAAACGCTGAACATCTCCAGACATAATGCCACTTAGATGCAAGATGATAAGAAATTAATTACACATTTTTATGCGTGAAAAGAAATCATTTCCATGCACTAATATAAAACCGCTTTCGAGTCGTGCCGAGGTGTTGGAATAACAAAGGTGGCGACCGATTGAAAGCCCGAGTGCTGCATTCGAGGCAATCATTTCCATCCAAGGGCTGCTCAACATCTGTTAAGCAGCACTTACCGAGACTCCAATGCTTTCAGAATGACTTCAGGGAGGCTTAGTGCGAGGGGGAAAAAAGGAAAAGACAGACATGGCGATGGCCGTGTTTCCTAGAATCTGGGCCCCTGGGTTGGAGGCCTTGCTAATGAGCCTGGAGGCCTAAGGAGACGAATGAGTCATTATGCACATCCGGGATGTGGCGATACGTACAAGTTCTCTTTACTGTTCGCCGTCTCCCCCGCTGATTTGGTTCCTAATCGAGCACGTGCTACACGTTGTTTACAGCGAAACAGTTCTGCCAAAGACAGGCTGTCCCTGATGTCAGACTCCCGCCAGTGGGAAACAATGTCTCTCTTCGCTCCCGTCCCTTTCTCCCCCGAAAGAAAGTGCGCAAGAACTTTGGTGGTGTGGCCCTGTGATCCGCCGCTGAGTGTGAGAGTGTGTCTGTGTCGCGTCACACTGTGGTTCACTGACACTTTCACACATGACAAATAGTCTGTCAAAACAACAGCAGCATGAGAGTATGGGGGCCTGAGGTTGAGAGTGAGTCGGAGGGAGAGTTGGAGGGAGAGAGAGAGAGAGAGAGAGAGAGAGAAGACGGGGAGGGGGTAGAGAGATAGAGAGAGAGAAAGTGGGAGAGGGGGGAGAGACAGAGAGGGACAGGGTCTGGTTAGTGAAAGTCTTCACGGCGGGGTGAGTGAGCATCAGGCTCGGAGCGACAGGGATGAGGGCAACGTAAAAGGGTTTGCGGCACTAAGGGGTCGAGAGTAGGGCTGGGTGAGCTCAGCAGAAGGTTGGTGAGGTCATCGACCGCGCCTCTGAACCCCATTCCAAGCACGGTGATGTCATATGTCATCATTTGCCATGAGAAGAAAAAGAGAAAAGGGCTTAAAAGTCCTTTTAGCCCATGTTTTAGTTTCCTTACGACTTTACACTGTGCTCGCCAATAAACCCATTTCTATGGCTACCATATCTTAGCCGCTCTTTATCACACCTGCCACTCTATTTTTATACATCTAACGATAGTTAAGGAGCAACGATTAAAAAATGGCTTTGCGGAGAGAGAAAGAGGAGGTGTATGTTAAAGCAGAGAGATGGCAGGGTGAGTGTGTGTGTGTGTGTGTGTGTGTGTGTGTGTGTGTGTGTGTGTGTGTGTGTGTGTGTGTGTGTGTGTGTGTGTGTGTGTGTGTGTGGAGGGGTCTGAAGTGAGAGAGATAGCACTTAAAGACAGCATCCAAGCACTCTGTCTCACTCTCTGTCTCTCTCCTGTCTCTCTGGCACAGTCCCATGTTTGTGTGTCATTCCTCATTGCACGCTGCAAGTAATGGCCACACTATTATTTTGAGGACATCAACTGGCAACGGCGAGGGGGTAATAAATCCTCCGTACTTCAAGCAGCCGCCGTGCTATACGTCCTTCCGTCCTGTTCAAACTGTAGAGCTGCTTGAAGGCTACCTCAGGACAGAGGCGTTTCATTTACATTTTTATGGTATACACACAGCAAAGGACTGCGAAAAAATCTGAGCGGATGGCTGAATGTTCTGGAATTGATCGAGGCAGTGAAGTAAGCCCTGGCTTGATTAATCCACTTTTTGGGGTGGGGATGAAACTGATGACCAGGGATGTGAAATAGCAGCAGAAACCATGCATTGTGTGTTCTGACAAATGGCTGATTTTTTTCTTTTGTACAATACTCCCGCAAACCCCGCTGCTGCACGAGGTGTCTGAGGTTGGTCTCCCTTCCCTTGGAACAAAAAAAAAACCCTGAAGCACAAGCCAACGAGCACCACCACTTACATTCATATTCCTGCACCTCCTCCACACCTACAGGAACCTCTGTGTAACCGTCTGCAGACAAAACATCCCCACTGTTCCCATCTCCCCATCGAACCCCCCTCACATCCCCCTTAGTAACACGGAGACAAACACAAGGTAGGTTTACAAACCCCCTGACACTGGACTGTGCCCCCCCCCCCCCCCTCCCACCTCCTCTTAGCCCGATCCCAACTGTCCAAACCGGGACAGGGATGACCTTTATCCGCTGGTCCGGGTCCATATGCCCTCAGCAGCACAAACAGCTCGGCCCGAGATCGGATTTGGTTGTTTTTCTATGCATGTATGCGTGTTTGTGTGTCTGTGTGTCTATCCGTGAGTGCTAAGCAGGTTTATCCGCCTCTCTGGGTGCATAATTGTGCAGGCATAGGTACAGTATGTGCATTGATGCGTGACTCAGGCATAGGCTGTTGTTTTTTTCTACAAAAGCACCCACCGCAAGCTGTGTGACACTCTTGGGCTTCATGAAATACACATATACACCTGGCTAAGGACCACACAGCGCAGTATTATGTACATAAATAAGACCAAAGAGTTGGCGTTTTGCCATTATTGTAGGGTAAATGTGTTTGTGTGTTTGTGTGTGTGTGTGTGGTGTGTATTAAAATCAATCAAATAAAAGCCCTAGAGACTTCAGAAGTGATAAAAGAAGGCACGGCAAACTGGCATCTTGGAAGTTCTAGACTCGCGCGCAAAGGTTATGAGGCTAAATTCACCAACTAAGTAGGAGTTGATCCACATTTAGTTTATTTTCATCTTTATGCAGAGCCAGGCAGAACGGAGACATTGGCAGCCGCGGAGGATGAGTTACGGGTGTTTAGAGTAAACAAGGACCCGGCATGCCCTGTGGCTGTTGTTCCAGCAGCCAGATCGCAGCGGTTCTGGTGATGAGCTGAGACCTAAGGACAGACATGCTCCACTTGGAGTGGCTCTGACCGCAGAAATGTTTCTGCAAGATAACGTGGCCAGGCATCTGCAGGCTGTGCTTTGTCTACAACACTGGTGCTATTCACGCTTGATAACACGAAGCTGGAATACACACAAGAGGAGGACATACCCATGGCGCCAGCAACACAACACCCCCACACATGTGCACACACACACATGTGCGCATACACACGCAATCGCACACATGTGCACACACTTGCACACCCAGACACACACACACGTGCACACACATACAAACACACGTGTGCGCACGTACACACACGCACGCACACACACACACGCACGCACACACACACACACACAAACACACGTGCACACATCCATATACCCACACAGACGCACACAGACACACCCTATCAGCTTACACACACAAACACACACACAGACACCCATCAACATAAACATACCCACACTTCCAGAAATCATGGGATTACCGAAATTGCGATATGATTGCAAAAACTTTAGTCTTTCTTCCATAACTATCTGTGTCTGACGTCTCTCTCCAAAATGACTGTGCATACCATCGAGCGATGAACTCTACTCACAGACCGGAGGCAGTGTAGAGCTGAGGGGAACTGCACTCGTTATATTGGGAAACAAAATTGCTTTTCCATAGTTCAATGTGGGAACTTTGAAGTTCATTTACAGTCCATATTTTCTGCTTCCTTGAAGTTCTTTAGAGAAGCTATGGCTGTCCGTTGGAAACGGATGAGGGTGTGTCAGCGTTCTGTATTCCAGGTTAAGATGTTACATGGATGTTGCTTCCACATATAGCGCACACTTGAACCTGCAAGCAAATGGGTGCACACACACACACACACACACACACACACACACACACACAACCACATCACCGCAGACACATGAATCACATTATCTTTGATGCGAATGGACAGTGATGCGCTTCTTAGCACACATGATGGAACACACGGATCCATACATGCCTCCTCACTGACAGGGGGTCACGTTAAACACACACAGCACTCTCACCTGGCAGTGGCACAGGCACTTTGAGCATGACTTCACACACCATCACATCACACACCATCACACAACAACCACACGCAACATGATAAACATATCTGCAACGGCACGGATATCCCCCTGCTGTCTTACGTCGCCTCAGAAGAGGGAGGGGTAAGTCCTGCGGCCGATCCGAAGAACACGCAACACACACGCAACACGTGATGACGCTGTAGGGTGCTGAACAAAACAACCTGGGGTGTTGTGTGTGTGTGTGTGTGTGTGTGCAGTCAGGACTGCATGCACGGTGTGGATACGGCAGTGTGGGTCTTGATGTAGGCTTTCGCTATCAACCGATGCAGAGGTTGGCCACGCCTATACTGACACACGCACACCAAAATTAACTTATCACTCGAAAAACAGGCTCACACATATGCTCCCCACAGCTCGCCATCTCTTTCTCCTCTCTCTCTCTTTCTCTCTCGGGTCGGACATATTAGATTAGAAGAGATTTTTTTTCCTCTTGGCCCGGTCTCAGAGGTGCTAGATTAAATGCCATTCTCACTTTATTGCAGATGGCTTCAAAATAAATCATACAACACACACGCACACACACACGCAATAAATAAAAAACCCTCACACCCACAAACAAACACACACACACACACACACACACACACACACACACACACACACACACACACACACACACACACACACACACACCTGTGCAAAAAATAAATACACACTTGCTTGCACAAACATACACACAGGCCCATAAATATCCATTTACACACACTGTGGAACTATATACACACATACACAAAGCTACACACACACACACACACACACACACGCAGACACACCCAGCGCTGCGTACACGGTGGACATATATAACCCGCTGGGTGAGCCAAACAGTAAAACAGTGGTACGGTCCAGCGGGCGGGCTCTTTGTATTTCAATCGCTGAATCAATGGGTCTAAATTGATTGCGGCAGAGCAGGGCAGAGATGTTCCCCCGGCCAGGAGACCGAGCCCCTCCATTGATTAGATCTGAGAGGGCCAATTGCCTTCACACTGGATTAAGGTGTTCCACGGAGGTGAGCAGCACAGGGCGGGGGGGGGGGGGGAAAGAAGGGGAAGATGCATCAGTGTGTGACACCTGCACCCACTCGTATGTATTGTTTACTGCAGGGATGGATACAATCTTATCTGCCCATCCGTCCCTATATCCAGCCCTCCTTCAATCTCTGCATCGATCTGTCCATTAATCATCCGTCCATCCATCATCCATTCAGCCGTCTGTCAGACTATCTGTGTATTGCTGACACACACACACACGCACGCACACACACACACACACACACACACACACACACACACACACACACACACACACAATCACCCACCTACACACACACACACACACACACCTCAAAATCCTGCGAATCAGGAGGCGCTAGCGCAGATCAGGGGTGTAATCTCTGGGGACCCCGGGGCTAAGTAACCCAGGGTTACGGCGATCTCACTTCAAAGCCCCGCTCAGAGTCTGTTACACATTCCAGCTACAAAGTCTTACTGGCCGTAACCTGGTGGGATCTTACCACCACCCCCCCCCCCCACTCCCCGCGCCACCACCTCCACCATCAGCCGCCATCACAGCGCGGTGCTCTGGCACGGATCAACTGATAAACAATCCGAGGGGGTAGATAAAGCCCCCCCCCCCCCCCCCCCCCCCCCGAATTATGAGGGGGATCGCCTCCTACTCCTCCTCGGCCCCTTTATCTGTCCGTTCAAATCTTCCCCTTCCACTCATCCTCTCTCTCCTCCCCTCCTTCCCTTACTTAGCTCCACTTGTGGGCAGTGATAAGCAGCCCTGCTCCCTTCCCCATCTCCTCAGCCCCCACCCATATTCACCCCACCCACCCACACACAACCACACCCACACACATTACCACCATGCCCAGCACATGGGCCCGTTACCGGGGCAACCAAGGTCCCCCAACCCCCCCACCCCTTCCCAACTCTTGCTTCAATTAGCCACTCGTTGTCGGGGGGCTGCGCATGCGAGGACAAAGCAGTATGTGGGGGATTGGAGAGGGGGGGGGTCAGGTCCGGCCAGGATCTCGCCCTTCTTAACCCTCACAATGGGGACGGCACCCCAGACCAGATTAAGTCCATATGAGGAAAAACAATAAAGAAAGGAAGGATTGGGGTGCTCAGGGGACGTGCGGGTGCTGTGTGTGTGTGTATGTGTGTGTGCGTGTGTGTGCGTGTGTATGTGGGAGTGTGGGAGGGGCTGAGGAAGGACCCCATGGTCGGGGCAGTGTGTTCACAGAGGGTGCTTCTCAGGCAGCGGACGGGAGGGAGGAGAGGGCGAGCGCCGGCCTGCCATTGAGCAGGGCATTAGAGGGCATTAGGGAGCATTAATGTCCTTCCTTGGCTGCTTGAGTCAGGCGAGCAGCGTATGCGCACGGTTAATGCCTCCATTGTTGCTCTCTCATGGTTAAACTGCTCTCCCCCCCCCCCCCGCCCCCCCTCCCATGCACACACACAAACCACCACCACTCAAACCAACACCCTGTATAACTTGAGGAAAGAGAGAGAGAGAGAGAGAGAGCGAGAGAGAGAAAGAGAGAGAGAGAGAGAGAGAGAGATTACACAATCTTGCATTGGGCGGGCAAATAAAGGGGATGGAGAGAATGCAGGATTTGCCAGCTCATTCAGTCGACATTTGGGTCTTTTAATTCCTTACAAATTCAAAAGGGACACCCAGACTCACCCATGCTCTCCCCTTGCTCTCACACTGGCTCCCTCTCGCACGCGCACGCACATGTGATAATATTCCTATTGTGTGCTGTTGAAGGCTGTTATGAAGGCCTGTTAGGAAGACTGTGACATTACACATGGCCAACACAAAAGGCCTGGCTGCCGTGCATGGCCACAACACAGGATGACAGGAAGGCCCATTGTTCCAATAAGATAAAGGTCAGCGGCTTCCAACAGGCCAGCCAGAACGTTATTGGTTAGGACAGAGGAGACAGAAGTATAGAGAGGAAGGGAGGGGCTTAGGGAGGGGGAGGGAGAAGGAGGGAGGCAAGAGGAGGGAGAGAGAGGAGGGAGGGACTAGGAGGAGTCCATGGCAGTGAATGAGAGGGAGAGGTTTTAGAGAAAGGGGAGAGGGAGAGAGAGAGAAGGGAGGGAGGGAGAAGGATGGGTTCAAGTTAGAGCATGGGAGGGGGAGGTTTTAAAGAAAAGAGAGAGGGAGGGAGAGCTTAGCGAGAGAGAGAAGGAGGGAGGGAGGGAGAACTGAATGAGAGAGAGAGAGAGAGAGAGAGAGAGAGGCAATAGAGAGGGGCAAGAGAGATGAACGAGGGAGAACAGGAGAGACATAAAGAGAGGGAGGCAAGAAAATTATAGAGAGAGGCACAAACGTAGAGAGAGGGATGGGCGCAGAATGAGAGCAGGAGATAGTGAAAATGATTAAGCGTATCAGAATGTGTGTCTACATGTCCCCATCTCGCTTTCTGTTTTTTTTCGGTTCATTCCCCTATGGGTCTTATTATGCTTCACACAGGCTCAGACACAAAAGGCGGCAGCGTCTCTGTAGCTGAGTGTATCCCGGGTTCCCTGGAGAACATTCTAGACATGGGCAAATCCATTTGTTTGTCAGCTCCGGCTTCTATTCCTGCTCGGTATAATCAGATATCATTCTGAATACCACTGAGGAACCCAGTCTCGCACTGCAGTAAGGCTAGAACAGCACCCAAATCATAATTTCTCTCTCTCCCCCTTTATTTTTCTCTCTCTCTATCCCTCTCCCTCCCTCCCTCCCCCTACCTCTATATTTCTCTCTCTATTTCTCATTATGCCTCTGTCCCTTTCTCTCGGTCTCCATTTCTCTGTAATTTCTCTCTTGTGGTCCCTCTCTAAGTCTCTTCCTCTCACGTTCTGTCCAAGGTCTCTTTATTTTTCTCCTTCTGCCTCTCTTTATGTGTATGTGTCAATCTATACTCACTTAAGGTGCTTGCAGACCGCCGCGCGGCAACCGCCCTTATAACCGCCTGGCTGCCGGAGGGTTCACCGCGGCGGTGTGAAGGGCCAGGCTGCCGCAGAAAGTCTCAACCCGGGGAAAGCTGAGCGGTAGGGCAAAATCTGTGCGCGTTCACGTGGGCGGCAACCGCTTCCTGGTCAACAGCCGCTTTTGTAACCACCCTTACCTCATTGAAATGAATGGAGGCGGCGAGTTGCCGCATGGCGGTGTGAAACCGGCTTTAGATCTATCCCAGTCTACCGTTCTCTTCCCCTGTCTCTCTCCCCTCCCCCACTAGCAGCCTTTTCCAGTGTGACGTCTACTACATACACACACAAGTTCAGTTCTAAACTGTGCATTTCAGTATCATGTAACCATATCCTAATTGAGGGCCACAATGTACGCAATGTAGTGACTATAACATCACTTCTACAGAACCAGTCGGGATGCAATGTTTATCCTTTGTATTCAAATATTTCTGTGTTGATGGAACAAAGCAAGTAAAACCAAAAAGAACCGAGACGTTGATAGCATCACGTTGATACTCTCAGTAACTCAGTGAGACCTACGTCACCCAGCCAAGTATTTTGTTATAAGGACCCGTAACTTTTTTAACAATCCGTCGTTTACTTAAGGCAGGCAGTCCGTCCATTTAATACAAATAAAATGTGTACCCCGCAATGTTTCATTGTATGCAGCCCACCCTATTGATTTTTACTGTGCGCCCAATCAGGGGAGGAACCCAAAGTGAAGCGAAGGGAGCTCCATCAACCAGCAGAGAGAGAGAGAGAGGGACAGAGAGAGAAAGAGAGAGAGAGAGGGCAGGAGAAAGAAAGACAAAGAGGAGAGAGAGAGAGAGATCGTCACTCTGTCAGTGACAGAGTGGCTGGCAACCTTGATTAGAGTCTAAAGCGGAGCAACCCCTTATAGATCTCATTAAAGTTGTGCTGCTCGAAGCAGCTATACACACACACGCACTACCCACACACACACACACACACACACACACACACACACACACACACACACACACACACACACACACACACACACTGCATTGAATACAGGTCCCCAAAGAAAACTCCCTTTACTTATCCCAGTTGTGAAGAAATGCAGCGCCTTTCCCATTCAACCAGTGTGGGGAAACCAGTAAACAAATGGAGAACAAAGAGTTCCGAAAAACCGGATAATCAAGTCCCTCTCATTTTCATCTCTATTCTTTCTTACCTTCCTGGGCTTACTGCCTCTGCCTACCCCACCACCACCACCAACACCACCACATCCCAAACCGCCCTATCATACCACCATCACACCATGACCCCAGCTCACCTTACAACCAGCATCCACCCCCATGATCACACTATCTCTGTCTCCCTATCTCCAGCTTGCCGCATGACTCAGACAATTTCAGTCGGGCTGACGCTCTCTCTCTCCCTCTCTCTCCATCCCTCGCTGTGTCTCTGTCTCCAGCCCCTTCTCAAGAGTCTGTATTCAGGCGGCGTCTAAGGCTCCAGCGTTCTCCCCCGCAGAGTTTCGTGGCAGGGAGGCCCTGGCGTAAGGGTCTGCAACAAAGGGCCAATCGATGGCTTTGTCACAGAGATCTGACGGCCAATAACGGAGTCTTCATAAGCCATGTTCGTCACCGTGGCTGTCAGAGACAGGACGATCCTTTCTTTTCTGTCCATCAGCCCCATCCATCCGGAGCCTTGTAAGATCAGGTTCATGATCCAGGTTCACCCCTCCGGTGATGACTGGATATAGACGGTGATCAGCCAATGGTGGAGCTTGTTATTACATGTACAATTTGGCTGAACGTATATTCTGCATTTCAAGGAAAGCTAATAAGTAAACAAATACATAAAGATAAGTGATTTTATAAGTGGATATGGATGTTGATAATATTTAAACACATCTACTGAGAAAGATGCTACGCCATTAAAATGACCAAGTAAGAGACAAGCTTACTTAATATCAAGCTAGCTCAATAAATACACTATTAGTGTTGCAAGAAAATCTATCGGCTTACATAACAACTGTGCGCTTACCCTGTAAACTAGAGGCTGTGATGAATGTCAACTAAAAGCTGCAATTAAACACACAAAGACACACAGACACACATACACACACACACACACACCAACACACACATACACACACACACACACACACACACACACACACACAGAGTGAAGCTGTAAAGATTATTCCAGTTGTATAATTCCTGGATAATTGCATATTGTCCCACTTAACTAAGATGTCTTGGGGTTGGTTTAGTTATGACTTGGCTAATTACAGTGGGAATGAGAATTGGTTGAGGATTACATTCGGTGTCATGGCACAAATTATACAGACAAACGTCCGTGCTCGTGTGTGTTTAATCACAAGGGCTAAGGGAGCATGGCATTGGCCTTGTGCACAGAAATAAAAGCATAACAATTAGTGCTTTGAAATTACACTATATTTAACCTTCAATGTAGTCATAGTGTGTGTATTTGTGTGTGTGTGTGTGTGTGTGTGCGTGTGTGTGTGTGTGTGTGTGTGTGTGGTCCATGTGGTTGTGTGGTCTGAGCACATTTGTGCCAATTAAGAGAGTAAAGTGAGATTGCTATCCTAGGCTTATACCACTGTATATTCCAACAAACTATATATTAAGAGACTTAGATATGGACACTGTATATTTACATTTACATATAGGTATTTAGCAGACGCTTTTATCCAAAGCGACATACAATAAGTAAATTTGTCGGAAACAATTTGTGCATAAAACACATAGAAACACACAAATTGCAACAGAAAAGTTAATCCCGGCCATGTCTCAACAAACTCTCTTCCCCAACTACTTCCCACGTCTCACTGAGGTATATTGGACAGACCATAATTGAAATTCAATTCTAATTAGTTTTTCAGTCTACAGGTTCCACAACATAACCTTGACTAATCTGCATCAATCAGTCCTACTGATAACCTCTAGGAAACCGAATGGGACCTTTTTTTTCCCAGAATTCAACTGGGGCCCTGGGCGGGCCAGCCAAACAGAGCTGGCTGCTTTATTAGGGGAGAGTGAATATTGATGGACACTGATGAGGGGTGGGGCGCAGGAGGAAATCCACAGAGGGTCTTTGTACTTTCTGGACCAAGGGGCAATCCGCAGAGAGAAAGAGAGAGAGAGCATGAGCGTAGCAGAGAGAGAGCGAGAGAAAGAGTCTCACCACGTCCCCTCATTACTGCCTGCTAGAAGACTTCTCCATAGGGAAGAGATAGAAGAAGAGAGGGAACCGGGAGGGGGGGGGGGCAGAGGGGAAGGAGGGAGGGAGAGAAGCCTGAGAAGTGTCCGTACTGTCAAAACGAGTTTTGCAACGTATATTTGTGGAGACTCAGCACTGCAGAGTTGGAAACGATGTTTTTTCTGCGTCAGTATTATATTTGCTTCTTTTTAGTATTAATCCATTGAGTAAGCAATGCCAATCCAAGGTGCTGTTTGATTGATCTTGATGGACTGGGGAGAGGACAACATGATGTCCGACTGTCAACAACAACACAAGAAAGACTCAATAGTGCGTGGGGGGGAAGAAAATGGTGGAAGAAGGAAAGGGCAGACGATACAAACAGGCTGACGCATACGAAGCAAAAAAAAGAAGGAAGAAAGGAACAGAAGGAGAGGTTAACAATGTAGTTGACGGCTGGAGAGTGTGTTTGACTGTGTGTGTTGGGGGGGGGGGGTTGCAGTCTCTATACATCTGAGTTCAGAGAGAGGGAAGGACCAGGGGAGAGAGGGAACAGTCAGCGTCAGAGTGCATTAATGATTCGACTCTTCAATAGAAGAATCCCCCGCAGTCCAGAGTCTAGGATACTGTGAAGCCACAAGAGGGAGAGAGAGAGAGAGAGAGAGAGAGACATAATTGAAAGAGAAGCCACGTCTCCACCCCTAGAGGTGGAGTGCTGAGGGGGTTTGAGGAGATCACCACCATGTGTGGTGTTTGTGGTGGTGGTGGTGGTGGTGGTGGTGGTGGTGGTGGTATGGGCATTATGTGCAGTGGACAAAGAGGCGTCTTTGCGTTCCCCCCCAAGTCATTAGAGGTGGGACCATGTCAGGGCAGGAGGAGAGAGTGAGAACGAAAGAGAGTGGCAGAGAGGGAGACCGAGAGGGGAATGTTGTGTGTGTGTTTGGGGGTCATTACAGACAGTGTTTGGCCACTCCGTTCTACGGGGGCCGTGGCCTTTCACCAGTGCTCCCCGCCACCCTCCCTATTCAGCTCATTGAGTGCCATGGAGACGAAGGAGTCTTTCAGCCACCTTCACTACGCTCTGTTGTCTGTTCGCCGCCTTTCTCTCCGTCTCCGTCGCGCTCCTTTCACACTTTTTTGTTGCCCAAGTCACGGCGGTGCTTCTCCACTGCTAATAGGGACAAGAGGAGTCAGAGGCTCGCTTAATTGGGCCTCAAGGTGACTTTGGATTGAATATGTGTTTGTTTGTGTGCGTGTTTGAGTGTGTGGTGTTTTGTTTGTGTCCGTGTGTGTTTATTTGGAGCATATTGGATGGAAAGCCGTGCAGGTAGTGAGTTTTTTTAGTGCGTGTATGTGCATGTCTGTGTGTGTGTGTGTGTGTGTGTGTGTGCGTGTGCGTGTGCGTGTGTGTGTGTGTGTGTGTGTGTGTGTGTGTGTGTGTTTGGGTGTGTGTGTGTGTATGTCTGTTTGTGTGTGTTTATTTGCCAAGTGGACGGGGGCGGCGGGTCATGCAGGTGTCTCTCTTACTCGGTGTGCATGCGAGTCCCCGTGCACACATTGCAGCCAACGTGAGCGTGCATATGGGGCGGGTGCACACGGGGGCATCTCAGCAAATGAAGTAAGGCCGGTGGAACAGGAATAGACAAGGCCAAATGGACTGGAATTGGCTCTAATAGCTTGCTGGGGCCACTGTGCCTGCGACGCGCCAGCCCTTATATACTGAGCCAAGATGATACACCCAGCAGGTGAAGGTTTACCTTTAATGTGTAGTGTGAACACATATATACACCCCCCTTCATCCGGCCCTGCCTTGATAGCGACTGAATGTTTTTGCCTCCCTTGTCGCTGTTATAATTAGACAACGCTGTCGAGGTGAACGTTTGATTCATGTTATATTTAGATCACTACGTCACATGCCCATTTTTCTTCTTCTTTTGATGTGATCATGAAAGGCTGAACGATAAGTTACAAAGTCTTTTAGTGTTGCTTTAAGTAAGTTGTGTTAAATAAACCCATTTTTGCATTCATGCATGTGTGTGTGTGTGTGAGCCGGTGCATATGTGTGTGCGCACGTGCGTCCGTGCATGTGTGTGCATGCATGTGCATGTTTCCATGATGGCAGCCATTAGACGGTGCTAAGGCAGCCGTGATGAATCGGCACTTAGCCGAGGGAAGCACACTTGCTCAATGGGCTGTGAACCTCCCGCTGCCACTGTCAGCCGGAAGAATGTTAAATAAAATTGTTTGAATATTTGTAATATTAATGTTTTAATGTGTCAAAAGCCTGCTGGAGTTTAACAATGCTGCGCCATGAAAGAATATCCCCACCGCGATTGTGCTCATAAGAAGAACTCTGGTCAGTGCCAACAGGCCAACCGGAAGGATGCACCGATTTTACCGTGAGTTATATACTGTGGATGAATGCATGAGGATTGGCAGCTTATACTGTGGCTAATTTTCACTATTTCACCCAGACTCTGTGTTTAAATGCCCTCTACTTTCAGGTCCAGCGACTTCCTCCAGACCATGGCCAGGGCCCTGGTGCAACAAGCTACCCGGCCCCTCTCTAATGTCAACCTCCCTACGTCCCAGCCTCCCTGGCCCGCCTGACCTATTCACCGCTCACACCCTCTCCCTGGCCCTCCAAACGCGTCCAGATGTCACCCGAGGGGAGAAGGGGAGGGAGTGGGGAGGGAGGGAGGGAGAGATTCAAAGCTGCGATGTGCTTTGCATAAGAATGGCTCGCGGACAAGAGCTACAAACGGCGCAATAAGCTTTCAGCGCGGTTAGCCAATTACAAAAGAATAAAAACCTATGGAGGTGGGCCTCATAAACAGCGTCCAGGGGCCAGCTTTACACACCACAGGCCCAGAGTAGCTACCGGCCAACCCCCCCCTCCTGAGGGGAGAGGAGAACCAGCCATGACATGGGGGAGATGACGGTACCACATAGTTAAACACACTTATATCTGTTTGATTTGATAATCGCTGCACATTATGGTTTGTTTTCTTGGTCTCGTATTTGAAGCATGAGTTTCATAATCGGCGGGCCGGGCTTTAAGAAAAATAAATAAATAAGGTTGGTAAGGAATGTACTTCACTTATGAGAATCACACACAGATAGAGAAAAACAGCACATGGCTCTCCCGGAGTGAGAACAGAATGCATCACATGTTTGTTTAGTTAAGTTATTTAGCTTGAATGCCAGCCAGTCGGTGAGAAACCACGGCAACGGCCGTGAAAGGGTTTAGTGCCACCACAAAAGTACTCTCTCCGGCCACTTATGCTGAGCAAACAGAAACACACAAGCACTCACGCACGCACAGACAGAGGCACGCACGCACAATACCGTTGATGGAGGCAGTGGAGCGCTATTTGGAGACCACATAGTCAATTTAACCGGGCAGTGTTAAAATATTTAGCAGCTTGCTAACATCGCCGAGTAGGCGGGGAGGTGGAGGAGAAGGAGGGGTCTGAAGTCATAGTGTGAGAGGTACATAAAATAAGAAAAAAAAGACAGGATGGCCTGATGGCTGATGTGGGAGCAGGGGAGTGGTGGGTAATGAGGGTGGTTCACTGGTGTCCTAGCTGGGGGTAGGTGGTCTCTCTCTCACTCTCTCTCTCTCTATGAGCCCTTCTGCAGTCTGCCTTGGCTCAACAGGTGGCCCATCGCTTGTTAAAAACTCTATAGCTGCGGGTGGACGAATGGACGCCATACCACGTGCCAACAAACAAACAGTGTACACACATGCATACAGTGGGACACACACATGCAGTACCAAACACATGTATAAAGTGACACAAACACATACAGTGGCACTCATTTAAACACACATATACACACACACACACACTCAAACAGTGACACACACTCACCCATGCACACACACCCACACACAAACACACATGATGCACATGTGCACCATACACACAAAGACCCCGCCCACATATACACACCCCTGCACAAAGAGCTGACTCCATTTCAAATTTCAATCACGCCTGAACAGTGTTGATTGGGATTGCTAGCCTCACTGCTATGACATCACGACAAGCCAAGATGAGAATAGCTCTATATAAGTAGGATATGTTTATTGGTCAAAGTTAATAGGGGACATATTTCCAAAGATCTGAAGTTAATATATAGTGGATGCAGTAAGAGTGAGTATAAATACATAAAAAAGGGAACACTTGTACTTTGAACAACCCACAAATTGCGTTGGCCTGGTGATTTTCCCAATATTTTCCTCTTACCAGAGAAACCGTTCCCGTCATAATATCGTAGCCCTCACAGCTCTCCTCCTCCTCCTCCTCGACTGGGATTACTTAAGCATGAAACTGCATGCTCCCATATTCTTTCTGCTCCTTTTTTATACCTTGTTTATAATGGCCAATTACTCCAGGCCGAACACTTGCAGCCATGTTATTGCCCGATGTCGGCGATTGATTGGTTGATGTTAGTAGCCCCCACGTCCAGGAGCACTTTAAGGTTAGATCGCCCCCTCTTTAAATAATGTATTACAAGCACATGAACAGAAATGGTTGGGAAAATAAATGGTTGAGATTGTTCTGATTGGAAGGCCTCCCACTGGATGTGAGTAGAAGGGCAATAGAGTACGTTTTGCAGTTCCCAGAGAATACTGTGGGCTGCTGCAATGCATACTCGCTCTTCTCTCCCTGTTTCACCCTCTCACTGTGTACCTACAATGCAGTTGGGGAACTCTTTGCACTTAATAATCATCTGTGTGTGCATCTGTCTTCCCAGAACACAACAAGCCTCATACCAGCACATAGGGAGTCCTTGGAATCCAATAACTATACTATGGTTAAGTTGTGCTTCAAATTGATGAAGAAAAATGTGATGAGAGGGAGCGATCTGCAATGTGCCTCGTTTTATCTTGTATAGATATAATGTAATATTAAAAACAAGTTAATACAATGAGCATTATAACATAACTGAATTACTGGGTAAATCTGATTGGACAACTTGTAGTGACCTTAGTGACCATCACAGGTCAGTTACTAAAGTATTTGCATCTCCAAAGTCAGAAAAAAGAGCAGAAAATTACTTTTTCACAGCCATATTGCAATAATCCCAGCGCCAAAATCATCACACTGGAGCACAGAGCAGAGGCAATGAAAAATACAGGAAGCAGCATGAGAAACGACATGAGGAAAAATGACTGAACTGAGGAACGCGCCCAAGCATAGTTGCTTGCTTTTGAAAGTCACCGTTCCTTTGCCAAGGACTGTGCAAGGTGTTTGCTGTGTGTTAGTGTGTGCAGAAATGTTTGTCTATAGCATGGAGCGATGCAGGGTACAGTACAGACCCGAATGCACCTTCTACTTTGTAGATATGCGGCGATTCGCATATCTGAGTATGGATCGGAACAGATGTCTGCCAATCAATCTTATCAGGGCTGCACACACTCTCAGGCCCATGTCCGGGGGCCAGCTAATACCGCCCTCACGCTGTTAGCCCCCCTGAGCCAGCCGCATTATCATCACACACCTTGAGCCCCTCGCTTTTCAGTTTTTTTCTTAATCTGTGTTTAAATGTGTGTGTGTATATCGGAGTGTGTGTGTGTGTGCGTGTGTGTTTGTGTGTCTGCATTTATAATGAAGGTGCATGGAAGGACATAAAATATAAATAAAAGAAAAAACAAGAGAATGAAAAACAGAAAATAAAGATGGAACCTGAGATTTCCCACCCTAGCAAACTACATTTCTGCATTCAGCATGTCACCTCTCTTGTCTCTTTCCATTAAGACTCAACCGGACCCTTTAATCCAGCCTTCACTGGCGGCTGAGGGCTGGTTTCTATACAGATTAGGGATCAATGTGTGTATACCTCTTCAGACGGCTGCAGGCCCCTGCCGCTCCACCCGACTCATAAAACACCTTCGCCCTCACCCGTTGCCGTGACGCAGTAAATCTCTTGCGTGGGGTGGGCCGATGTTTCCTTTATGTACGATGCTAAAGAGATCAAATCCATCGTGTGCGCTGCAGGATAGCGGGACGCGATCCATCACGGTGCGGTAATCAATATTAAGAATGAACGGCCGGCGTTCAAGTCATCCCTGAGAGGAGGCTATTAGCCTGGACAGCCGCCCTACAGATGTTCCCGCTCCTCCCTCCCACCTCTCAGCGACACCACACCACACAACAGGCATCATGGCGGAGCCTCCTTACCTCTGCACACGTTGCCGTTGTCCGGCTCAAACCCGGCCTTGCACGTGCAGCTCCCGATGGGCACCATCCACTCCCCGTCGCCGTTGCAGTACAGCTTGATGGGCACGTCCACCTCCTCCGAGTTGGGGATGCAGACGCCCCGCGCGATGACCAGCGACGTGCTCTCGGCGCCCGTCATGGTCTCCGGGAAGATGGCAAAGTTCTGCACCACGCTGGGGCACTTCTTGTAGAAGACCCTCACGGACAGCAGGGACATGCAGGCGCCGTAGTCCTGGAATGCCAGGTAGAAGCCGTTCTTGGACAGCGGGCCGAAGCTCCTCACCTCCGTGTTCACCTTCATGAGCCGCCCGCCAAAGTCCACCTGGGAGAAGCTCTCGTCGGCGGCGATGGTGTCCACCTTGAGGTAGGGCGCCTCCATCCAGAACGCCGTGCCCTTGGTGGCGATGACGGCGTCGCTCTCGTAGTAGTACAGGTTGAAGGTCTCCTTACACGAGCCCGGCACGTTGGGGATGGAGCTGCAGTCGCGCACGGTGAAGCGCATCTCCACGTAGATGCGCTGGGCGCCGCGGCGGTTGATGAAGGTGGTGAGCAGCCAGTTGTTCTGGCTGGGCTCGAACACGTTGCACACCTGGTACGTCCGGATGGTGTTGAGGTTCTCGTCGTAGCCGCTCACCTCTTCCCACTGTGAGGGGGGGGGGGGGTAGAGAGAGGGAGGGAGAGAGAGGGAGAGAGAGGGGGATGTAGAGAGAAAGAGAGAGAGAGCGAGAGAGGGAGGGAGAGAGAGAGGGGGATGTAGAGAGAAAGAGAGAGAGAGTGAGAGAGAGAGGGAGAGAGAGAGGGGGATGTAGAGAGAAAGAGAGAGAGAGCGAGAGAGGGAGGGAGAGAGAGCGAGAGAGGGAGGGATGGCGAGGGAGAGAGCAAGAGAGAGAGAGAGAAAGGAGAGAGGGAGAGGAGTGGGAAATAATAGCATTAGTCACTGTAAATAATATAGAAGCCATCCAATAAACAAACACTGCAAAGCCGGCTAGTAAGGAGACTACAGACTGAGAGGGAAAATAGACATATTATGACTTTTCATAATACGCCATCATTGTGTTTGACTGGTAGTGTAATGAATTCATTTATCTCCGAGTTATATTACGAGCGCTGTATACTCTGCGATTGACAGATTGAGCAAACACATTAGGGCTTTGCGGTTTATCCATCACCCGGGAACGTTCAAACACATTTATATTTAGAACGAAACTGAATGGAATATCGGGATGTAATAATTAAATAAACCTCTTTTGGCTACCCAGCTGACTCGACAAGCTCAACAAATGTAGCGTGTCTCGTATATATACACACGAGCAGCAGAACCAATAATTACTTTTAAAAAGTACAGCCCTCGCCATTGCCTCTGAGCCTTGACTAGGCGAGCGTCGACTAGGGGCATGGCAAAATATGATGTGTAAGACATCTTTTAATTATACGCGATCGAATCGCAATCAGCGCCAAAAAAGGCGTGGATCCGTACTCCACGGCAGCGGCCGAGCGATGGCTCTCCGCTGGAAGTACATTTGGTGTCCGCTCATTGCTGCATTGCATTGGTTATCGTTAGAGGCATGACCCAGAAAGCATGGCGGATGGGCATTAGCGGCTCTCCCGGGTATTCAATCGCACTGTGATGCCTCCGCCACTGTACCCAGTCATGATGAAATCCTGCCATTAGTGGTGGCTGCAATCGTTATATCTCAAGGAAAAAAGAGCTGAAAGCTGCACAGTAAAAATCCATTCTTCATATAAAAACTTTTTTTGATATATACTGCAATTAAATGTATCTTTTTAAGAACCATGGACTTCATGCCTCTGAAAAGCTAAAAATCTCCCGGCCGGGGTATATATTCATTTTAATGCAGTATCACACAAGCATAATCCAAGCTTACAGTCAAAGCGAATGTGGTTGCGCTTCTTCACAGAGTTTTCAAAATTGGTTGGTGTGTCATTTCTAACCTCCGCACTGCGAGGTATGAAATGCTTTAAGCACATGAAAGGCCAGCTTCTTAAAACAGGACATGGAAGGGCACTGGGCGAGATATGAGGCAGCTTTGTTGTTTTCCTTCTCAGTGGATGTCCAATGTTTTGGAGTAATACCGTCCCTTTCGCTTCGCCTCTAACCTTCTCTCTATCCATCTCTCATCCCCTCTTTCTCTCTCTCTCTCTCTCTCTCTCTCTCTCTCTCTCTCTCCCTCTGTCCCCCTCTCTCTCTCTCCCTCGGTCCTCTATCCCTCTCTCCCTCTCTCATCTGAGACCAAAGTTTGACTCACCAATTTATTTCTGTGTATCCCTGCTGCCACTAAAAGCCTACGGGGCAGGAATAAGGGCGGGGCCACGCAGGGGTAGTTAATGGTGTCCATGGTTGAGTAGGGGGCCTCATTCCCCCCAGTGCATGTATCTTGTGAGAGCATTCGTCTCCTGGAGCTCCCTCTCCTGTCTGCTCTGACCTTTTTGCAACCCTGGCAGTTCCATCAAACCCAGGAAGGATGAGAGGTTGACCTGGGTGTCTCTGGTAGGAACCACCCTCCCCCAGCTCCCTAAACACACACCCCCACCCTATCCCAGCCACTCAACAGAGGAGCTGAATAGAGGTTCATACGTCATTCAAAGGTGCAGGTAACGACCCCAATCAACGGGTGTGCGTGTGTGTGTGTGTTTGTGCATGTGTGTGTGCGTGTGTGCGCGTGTGTGTGTGTGTGTGTTTGTGTATGTGTGTGTGCCTGTGAGTGTACATGTGTAAGTGTGTGAGTGTGAGTGTGAGTGCGTGTGCGTGTGCGTGTGTGTGTGTGTGTGTGTGTGTGTGTGCGACTGCTTAGATTTCGTGAGAGGCCTCTGAAGCCAATGAATGGAACATTCTTGAAAATAAATAAATAATCCCGGTTGTAGTCACAGCATGTAGGACAAAGCAGAAAACATTGGAGAAAATACAGGAGAACGTTGGGGGTGTTTGGGAGATGTGGAGCGGGGCGGATACCGAGAAGGGGCGAGTGGGTGTCGAAAGAGGTGTGTGTGGGGGGAAGCAGGTGAAAGGGAGCTCTGGGAGTGGGACACTGCCGACATGATGAACGAGTTTACAGAAATCCGAGGTGCAAATTAAAGCCTTTTTTCACCGTCGCTGCCCCCCCGTGCCCACTGAGTTCATCCCTCTCTCATCTTCCCTCCTTCTCCCCTCCTCTCTCGCTCTCTCTCTCTCTCTCTCCCTCCTTCCTGCCCTCGTCTCTGCTCTGTAATGACCATTCATCAGCATTACAGGGACCTGTCCCTTTCAGCACTGCCTGTTCATTAATACAAGCCTGCCCAGGGCTCCTCTGCACCCCGTCTGCTCCCGTCGGGGAGGGGTTCCTCCCTGCTTCTCGTCTAGCCAAATGACCGCCATCTTTCACGCCAGAAAGCGGCCCGAGGCATCCTGGATAATGCCCGACTGGAATGCCTGCCCAGATTTTTGTGTTTTTCCCTGGCTCGTATGTTAATGGAAAGGCATTTTGTCTGCCTGAGATGTTTGCTTGGATATTTGTGGTTGTTGAATACTTGTTTGGGATTTACTTGGAAGACATTTAAATTTGCTTCGAGAACCGCTCATGAGGCTAAGTAATTTTGTTTTCAAGGCTTACCTTTTCATATTTGTGTCGTCTACACTCCTAAACAGCCCTGTTGTGTGTGCGTGTGTTAGTGACTGTGTATTTTGTGAGTGTGTATGTTTGTGTGGAGAGAACAGGCTGCGTGTACCTAGGTGGTTTAGCGACCACATATTGATCTCCCTGATGGTTGTATAGCAGACATGGGGCTGTGATAACTATTCCACATTTCTCAATTTGTCAGTAAGGAAACATTTGACTAGCCTATATATTAACAGCACAATTTAACGCCAGAACAATCTCGCTCACCTCCATTCATTGCACATCTGCATCGGTGTGTGCGAGTGAGTGAGTGAGTGAGTGAGTACTCACTTACTCAGTGAGTCTCCCTGTTCTGTATCTCCCTGTCCTCTTCCCCTTCCCACCGCTCAGCAGAGCGAGACCAAACCTGTCTCTGGTATGGGGGGGTCGGTGGGAGTCGGGAAGGGGGGGGGGGTGGCTGTTATCACCTGCCACCTCTGTGATAATGGAATTTCCTGACACCTACATCCATTTATCGTCCACATCCTCAACCACGCTGCTCCCCCAACCAAACTCTCTTTGTCTTGTATACCTCAGCGTACGGCGTGATGAAACCCAAATGACCACAGCGGTGGGATATTTTATTTAACGTCAAGGACGAGATATAAAAGTGGGGGAGAGTGTGTGTGTGTGTGTGTGTGTGTGTGTGTGTGGGGGGGGGGGGGGGGGGGGGATAAAAATGGAGAGTTTAAGAGGGTGGGCTTGTGTATACATTTTTATCTATCGTTATCTCTTGCGGGAGCCGCTACTGTATCTCCGTTCAGCTGCTCCCCCGCAGTCCCGTGCGCCAGACGATCATGCGGTCTTTCAACGGAAAGGTCACGGAAAGGTTGTGGAACTGTCCCTCCCTATCCCTTAGCACTTAGGTTGGTATGTAGTGAATATTAACAAGCAAAACATTATGCTTAAGAAGAGGACGGAGCCAAAAAACCATCACCAAACCGCCTTTGGTCCGCTCCTTGGGACTTATTGTGTTCCTACCAATGCAAACCCCTGTGTCTCTGTGGTAATTACTTTAGCCGTATGCATATTTCATCAGCGCTGGTGCTACCGCTTCTAAGACCCACATTTGATTTACTCGAAAAACTGTATATCTGTTTGCTAACGAGGCAACAGACAAACACAGAGCGCCGCTTTGCGTGGCATCCATCTGTACACCGACCAAATGTTCCCTCATTTGCTTTGAGTTGCTAATAGCTTTGTAGCTTCATCACCAGCGATATGGAAGGCACTCTGCCTTTAGCCCAAGTGTTGCGGCCATTGTGTGTGTGTGTGTGTGTCATTATGGCTTTTTTTTTAATGGGCAGCCAGTTATGAAGATATGAAGGAGCTAAGGATTCTCAGGGTGCCTTAATGTTCAGAGTTAATGACCAGTCAGAGCTGGCTGGACCGAGAATGGGAACAGACAGAGAGACAGGGATAAAGAATATATGGATTAAATAAAGAGAGGAGAGAGAGAGAGAGAGAGAGAGAGAGAGAGAGAGAGAGAGAGAAGGGATAGAGGGAGAGAGAGGGATAAGCAAAATATGGATTAAATAATTATGAGAAAATGATGAGGTGAGGTGACAGAGAGAGGGAGAAAGAGAGGGAGGGAGCAAAAGGGAGAGAGAAAGCAAAAAGGGAAAAGAGCAAGCGAGCGAGAGGATAGCAAGAGAGGGCAATCAAGAAAGGAAGGAGAAAGAGTGGCTGATGTATTCCCGCGGATGCTCCCCCGGCCGTGGCCTATGCTTCGACGCTCCAGCCAGCCATCGACGGCGTGCCCCTCATAATGCCCATTCATCACATCGATCCCCTGCCGTTACCTTCAAAGGGCAAAATAACAGAGAGACGCAGTAGCAGCAGCAGCCGCTGAACTAGCCACCGATAGCCCTGTGCTCCTGGAAGCCGATGGCAACCAACTGGGAGACACAGAAAGAGCCCCAATCACAGAGGGGCTGCCTAGCGATTAGAGTGCCTATCAGGGCTGAGGGTGGAGGGGGGGGGGGTGGGGGACCCACTCTACTAATGAGCCACTCAGGTCAAAGGGACGGAGAGGGCTGGATCATGGGATGGATGTATGGGAGGGTGGGAGGCTGGGGATATGGGCAGCGGTCTGTCGAGGCAAGAGGGCAGGGTAGAATCCAGGCCACGCCGCCCAATCAGACCTCTTCTTTTTTTTTGCTCTTTTCCTGATGGCAGCCACTTAGCGGTTCAGCGCAGGCGCCGTCGTTGTTTTTGGTGGAGGTGCGGTCGCGATTGATAGGTTTCTTATAATCGGCTAAGAGAAAGGTGTAGGAATCCCATTAGCGGGGCGACTTCATGCGCCTGACCTGGTTGAGTTTGCGGCACTGTTGCAGCTCTGTCTTGGTAAGAAGGGGAAAGACTCGGCGGCTGACAATGGCTCTGTGAGCTGTCGGGAGCTGCCTTCAGTGAGGACTTACCCAAAACAAATCCGCACACACAAACAGGAGACCTGGCTCCGTTTGAGTTGTGTTTTGTTATTCAACTTGCAGCCATGCTAGATGTGACTAACACACACACACACACACACACACACACACACACACAAACACACACACACACAAACACACACACATATCCGCTCACACAGCAACAAACACAGATCGTGTCCCAGTCACTAGACGAAAACAATTATATTTGTTTCCAAACCATTTAGCGACTGCTAATTCAGCGACACACATAGATGCCGAGTACGAACGTACACAACACGGAGGCACTCAAGGGTGTTAGTTGACGTACTGACAGCTGCCAATCTCAGAGCTATCTTCACAGACACCAGTCAGATGTGACTAAAAGGAAAACCTCCTCTATCGCATTCGTGCTCTTTTCATTTGTTTTGTATCATCTTAAAACTAACATGGCCTTGTTGAACATTGGTGTGAGTGTACTTGCACATGAACATGACTCCCATATCTGTATCCACCACAGTATTTTGTGCACACATTCAGAGGAGCGCTCTCCCCACTCAAGGACTGTCTATTCATCCATCATTACGGGACCAAAGTATGTGGGAGGAGGAGAAAAGCAGGAGATTGCTTTTTACGTGGCAGGCATATGACGGCCATTTTGATAATGAGCCTATTTGTTAGTCCCGTCAACAGAACAATGTGGCGTGGCAGGAGATGAATGCGGTCTTAAGGACTTCCTAATGAATACGCCCAGGTTAATCTGCATTTAAAGAGAAGGATTTTTGAGTCAGCATAATAGGATAAATAATGGCCATTTAGTGGAAATGCAAAGTGTAGGGTGTCGTTAAAAAGGAAAGCTGTCCTCACAAGGACAGGGGATTTACAGTGGGAGACCCTGGGACAGAGTGCCCTTGTGGAAAGATGCTCACTTTTTTTCTGTTCCTTTCAGACCTTGTGTTGACCATAATCAGTAGCCTGATATTTTATTCTTTCTGAAGGGCTTTTACAAACCCCTCTAACTTAATGAGGCCATTTACATTTCAACCTTTGGGTGTGTTCCTCAAAGACAACATAAGGAGGATACTATCAAGGAAAAGAAAGCACTTTGGTTGACTCTACGTAAACGTTGATGTGGATGTAACGCTGAATTTACTTAACAATCACTCAAACATGGTCCTTAAGACACTCTTCGTATAAATGTCAATTCTACAGCTGCATCCCCCACATATAGAGTTCTTTACTGACACAAACACAGACACACACACACACACACACACAGGTTCTCACACGCACAAACACACACATACAAATACAACCATACAGACACTCACACCAACCTAGCCCCAGACACACACACACACACAAACAAACTTTGTGTGCATACAAATGCACACATGCATGCACACCTAAAATATTCATGGACATGATTGTCATTATCATTTCTGATCATTTGTGTTATTGAAGCAGCGGAGCAGGAGGGAGGGTGGGTTGGGGGGCGCTGGTGGTTACTTAGGGAGCGGTGGCGTGCATGGGAATGATTA
>NC_136947.1:16233533-16241033 GCF_949987615.1 Pollachius pollachius | reverse complement strand
GTAACCAGACGCCCAGCCCGCTATGCCCTTTGTCCGACGGGTAGGGACCAAAAAAAAACCTCTGCACCCCCACCCCTCTCCCCCCCCCCCCCGCCCTTTAATACACACTCACGCACGGTGTCTGTCCGTGACCTCCCCGGGTCACATGGTTTAACCGAGCCTCTCGCTTTCAACGGCCCAACCATAGTTGTACAGCCCCACCGCCCACACACCCTCCCCCCACCATCAACCACAATCAGCCTCTTTGCCTTCCTCCCCCTGACCCCTTCTTATCCAGCCCACCCCACACACCCCACCCTTCTACCACAGCATAACCCGCCAGCAACAGCCCCTTCTCTTCTCATCGCCCTCCCGCCCGCCCCCCGCCCCCGGCCTCACTCTGTCTGGGCCGACATTCGACCCTGCATTACTCTTCCAACAGGCGAATTACGAA
Organism: Pollachius pollachius; assembly: GCF_949987615.1. NCBI lineage: Eukaryota > Metazoa > Chordata > Actinopteri > Gadiformes > Gadidae > Pollachius > Pollachius pollachius. The sequence continues at coordinate 16,240,600 of NC_136947.1, read as the reverse complement.
TTCACCTCCCCTCTTTTTCTGGTTCGCTCATTTCTCCAGTTTTTGTCTTTCCACTCTCGCTCACTCACCTCCCCCCACTCACCTCCTCGCTGCCCCTCCTCATGTTCCCCTCAAAAGACAGACAACTTTGACCCATTTTTCCTTTGTCCCGTCGTTTCCTGAAATTACCCAGACATTTCTTATTCCCGCTCTCTCCCCTGTATCTCCCCCTCTCTGCCCCCCCTCTCTATGCCCGCTCTGTCCAATCTCTCTCGTCTCTCTCTCCTCTCACTCCCCTCTTGCTTCCATCTCTCCCCCCTCTCTCTCCCCTCTCTCCCCTCCGTCTCTCCGTCTCCCACCTTTCTGACAAGTGAATCACGGCCTTGAATTCTGGTCATTTTCATTTTAATTTGAGATCAACAGACGGTGAGATGATTGGATCAGACCGAAGAGGCAACGCCTTGACTGGAGGTCACCACCACTACAACCGCACGACCAAACGCACGCCTGTAGCACCACACGGACACGCACCGCCACCCGCGGTCAATGAAATGGAGGCCAGAGCTCACAGGGGCCCTGACGTTTAGTGCCGCACAGACAGGTGCGTGCTGAGCCAGTTTCAAAATGTCTGCCATACACAACACCCCTACTGTCAACTGTTTAGCAACAACAATGAGGACACTGTTTGTGCTAGTGTCGGGTGTGAGTGAGAGAAAGTCTGTGTGTGTGTGTGTGTGTGTGTGTGTGTGTGTGTGTGTGTGTGTGTGTGTGTGTGTGTCTGCGTGTGCATGCAAGTCTGAGAGAGACAGAGACAGAGAGAGAGAGAGAGAGAGAGAGAGAGAGAGAGAGAGAGAGAGAGAGAGAGAGAGAGACAGAGAGAGAGGGAGAGAGGGAGAGAAAGAGAGGGAGAAAGAGATTGTGTGACTATGTTTGTGCGTGTGTGTGTGTGTGTGTGTGTGTGTGTGTGTGTGTGCAGTTGTATTATAAACCGCATGGCTGGTTCTAAGGGCACATGTTTTTTCTTTGAAGCCATATTTTATTCATCACGGATACATGCAGCCACTGTGCGTGTGAGACATGCAGAGAGAAGGAGACAGAGAGTCAGACAGACAGAGAGAGACAGAACAAAAGAGTCAGAATGAGTCAGAGAGAGAGAGAGAGAGAGAGACAGGAGGACAAATCACATAGAGCAGATAGAAGGAGAGAGAGACAGAGAAAGAAAGAGAGAGAGAGAGAAAGAAAGAGAGAGAGAGATAGAGACACATATATATATATATATATATATATATATATATATATATATATATATATATATACATATATATATAAAGACTCTGAGGAATAGTGTTTAAAACAAAGAAGGGACCAGAAGAAATGAGGGAGAAAGAAAGCTCCATGGGAACGGAGGGAGATGGAGAGCGAGCGAGCGTATTCATATTCACCCCGATTCACGAGGGAACAAGAGAGGGCTTCAAAACACAGGCGCTAAAGAGGAAGAAAGCCGAACACATCTGCATTGCATCTGCTTTGGCGGACCAGCCGCGGCTCCTCACTGCAGATGCTAGCTCCAGCACAAGAGTGTGAGTGTGCGAACGCATACTGTCAGCCCATTACATTTCCACAGCCTAACCCTGATACGTCCTTCTGTTTATACGACTGGAACTAATGACGCCGCTTCTGCAATCCTTCAAAATTAACCCTTCAGGTCAAAAGAAACACACACACACACACCATGGCTTGGACAAACGCACATACATACACACACACACACACACACACACACACACACACATACACACACACACACACACCCACACAAACACCATGGCTTGGACACACGCACACACACACATACCATGGCTTGCACACACACACACACACACACACACACACTCACACACACACACACACACACACACACAATGGCTTGGACACACACACGCACACTGCTCTTGGCGAGCTGGTTACTGCATGGCTGCTGTTGACATCAGCGTCCCTATGTGAATTTGTGGGTAAATGTGAGGCATTAAATATGTAAAGCACTCTGTGTGTGGCCTGAAAAGGGCTAGGGAGACTCGCTCTCTCTCACTTTATAAATATATATGCCGATTATTTTCCGGTTTTTACCTGTCATTAACCTTCATCAGGTCCAGACATATGCTTGCATTGAGATTGAACAATACATGTACAAGCTTGACTTCAGTTACCTTTGAAGTTAAGTGAATGATTTGTATCTGATAACAAAGAGGGGGATGATTGGGTTTTTGTGTGAGTGAGGGATAGAGTAAGCGTGTGAATGCCAGAGAAGAGTGTGTTATGTGTATATCTGTTTATGTATATATAGAAGTGTGTTTAATGTCCTTCAGCATCAAGGGCATGTCTACGCAACAGTATGGCCGCCCCACACACAAAGAGCAAGGTTTATGGTTATATAAAAGCACTTGTTTAGTTGCCTTCCCCTTAATTGAAAAATATGTTCGTCATGAGTTATGATTCATTTACCTTTGAAGCATTCTGTGAATGTCAAGCACACTAAGTCGGTGGCTGAGTTTTATCTCTGTTTTTTAATCAAATAGCTTAATATAGTTCATAGAGTCTAAACTATATATATATATATATATATATATATATATATATATATATATATATATATATATATATATATATATTTATATTCATAAAGATACACTTTGATTCGCCTGCAATCGAGTGTTGGACTGTTATATTAATTTCTTCCTCTCACTTTAACTTGGTACCCCAATCCTCCTATATATACTCACACACACATATTGCTCACACAAACACACACACACACGCATACACACACACACACACACACACACACACACACACACACACACACACACACACACACACACACACACACACACACACACACACACACACACACACACACACATCCACCCACCAACACCTCCACTGTCTACCAGCAAGGTCAGGAGGAGAGCTGAGCGGTTGGGTTAGTTGTACCGGTGAGTAACTGTGTGTTTTCCCTGCAGCGTAACGCTCCATCGCTGAGCCCTTACAACAGGATCAGCTTAAAAACCCAACGCTCGACACAGACAGGAGGCTCCGCGTGCCTGCAGGCGTGCTGCACTCAACAGGCCTCCATGGAAATAGCATTGTCGAATGTTCTGCTCGGCAGGGCACTACCGAAGACAAAAAATAAAGAAAGAAATCAAAAACAGCCGGTCCTCGCGATTATCTGGCTAGAAAATGTGAAGCAGCGTTCTCCTCGCGACGTGCATGGGGTCCAGATCCGTCACAGACTAGTGCTTAGGTTTAAAAAATAAATAAATGTATGAACGCTATTGTGTCTGACGCCTGACTTTAACACTGACTGGGGCGGGTGCGTGTGGCTGCCTTGGCGGAGGAAAATGGAGGAACCTGATTGTCTAATAAAACCAAACCTGTTTGAAACAATAAACAGGGCCCTTTGGGAAACCCAATGATTTTAATTTGGGCTGAGCGCAATGTTGTTTCCCGTATCCAAAACAAAATAGCACAATCAATTTACCGTTTACAGCCTTGAAGGTGTAATGTGTGGAGAACGGGCCTCAACCGCCATTTCTCTTTTTCAACAGGTGTGTGTGTGTGTGTGTGTGTGTGTGTGTGTGTGTGTGTGTGTGTGTGTGTGTGTGTGTGTGTGTGTTTGTGTGTGTGTGCATGGGCGTGCGTGGGCGGGCGGGCGTGTGTGTGTGTATGTGTGTGTCTTTGTGCGTGTGTTTGTGTGTCTTTTTGTGTGCCTGTGTGCATGTGTGTCTGTATATCTGTATATGAGATGTATCCTTAACTGTCAGCTGAAAGATGAAACGCTTGTTGTTCAGAGGCAAACTGACAAATGATAGCCATAACCGTTCTTCAACGGCGACGCAATATGCAAACCAATACCCCAAGCTAGCTAATGCTAGCTTGAGCAGGATGCTGTTCATCATAGGAACACAGCTAGCCCGTAGATTAAGGATAACACACAGTACCCAGCTATTTGTTTACGTGATAGGAAATTGTAAGGCACTACAATGAAACACGATGCATTTTATATTGATACGAAACAGCACTTTACAGTAATAAGGAACTGAAAGGAGCTCATTCATAGCGTAAGCATATGTTTGCGGGTGTGTATTAAGATAATGGATTTCCGTTTATTATTTGACATTTTTGACAATGTATGATACTGTTAAAGTATCTATATTAGCAACAGGATTAAATTATTATACTATTATACTACTATTATAACATTTTCTTATGATATAAATTCAACCATACTTAAGTTAATCGACAGTTTCATGACAGCTACAAAGAATCCCATTTGTGGCAATTGTTAACAGAATATATTTGTGTATTCAGATAATGAGTTATCATAAAATGAGGATTCTTCTGCATTCTAGTGATTAACAAATGACTGGACAAAATTCCCCCTAGTCACCAGGAATGAAACGATCATAATCGGTCCAAATAAACCTTCCCCCTGGAGTAAAGTGTTCCTGGTGTTATTTGTCTACTTTGTAATGATAATCATGGCACTGTTCCTACTGTTACTTCAGCACCACATCCCAGCTGAGCCCCGGTACTTTCTCACCACTCCATAATAACATTAATGATGTCCCAGAAATGTAAATAAAGCTTCAATGAAAAACGAAATGAATCAAACATGCATACACAAACACACACACACACACACACACACAGACATGCACACAGGCACACACCAAACCAAGACCATGGAACTCTACTTAGGAATCACCCCCACATTGACAGTCAGCGTCTTCGCTAAAGGCCAAAGTCTTGCTCCTCAAAGCTTTAACAGCTCTTTAACACGCGTGTAAAATGCCTCATAAAGAGTGTAAGGGTAGGGAACGGGGGTTTGAAACAGCCACTGACTGTCCGTGAGATAGCTACTGCATGATTCATGTAGTAAGAGATGGGCTGCTGAACTACAGCCGTGAGAACAAGGTTGAGCTACTCAGGGTTCACTGTTACGCCGTTAGAGGAACAGGGCCGTATCAATCCCTTCATTATATCTCTTTAACCCGAAATGTATAAAACGACCTAATAGATATAAGCGCTCCGTAGTCTCATGTTTCTGTGTTTCTCCTTCCTTGTCTTCCTTTGTTATTCGCTGTACTTCTTCATTCATTTCAGGGACGAGGATCAACATTCGGCTCTGAAGTGGCCACAAGGAAATACCTGAAAAGAAAGCCCAACTTTAATGCTTTCTTCTCCCCATGCCAACTTTAATGCTTTCTTCTCCCCATGCCCCCCCCCCAAAGCAGCCCACCACACCGCACTCCTTCCCCTGGTTTTATCATCGCGCCTTCTCTTCCTTACGTAAATGTATCATTACAGTGTCATTATGACTAAAATATTACCCCCATACCCTGCCCAGACCCCCACCACTCCATTTACAGAGACTTGGGAAGTCTGCAGCGAGGCTTACATGGCCCATTATGTCGTTAGAAGTCATTATGAACCGGGCAGCGAGGAAAATAATACCCATTATACCGATGGCTATGTGGGTCTGTACTCAGACTCCAATGTCGGCCCTCCACGCGCACCGGGAGGGCTATTGTGCATTTCCATCTCGCACATCTCTCTCTCTCTCCCTCTGTCTCTGTGTTGCTCTCATCTCCCTCTCTCATCTGTCTCTCTTCTTGAAGGCAAAAGGTAAAATTTGTATCCCATGGTGTCTGTGACGGTGTGTTTTGTTGAGTGTGCGTGACTCTGTCTGTGTGTGTGTGTGTGTGTGTGTGTGTGTGTGTGTGTGTGTGTGTGTGTGTGTGTGCTCCCATGGTGGCGGTGATGGTGTTTGAGTGTGTGTGACTCTATGTGTGTGTGCAGTTTTGTGTCGTTGTGTGTGTGTGTTTGTGTGTGTATCCCCATGGTAGCTATAATGGTGCATTTGTTGAATGTGTAACAGTGTGTGTGGGTGTGAGTGTATGTGAAAGTGTGTGTGTGTGTGTGTGTTTATGTGTGTGTGCGTGTGTATGTGTGAGTTTGTGTGTGTGTGTCTGTGTGTGTGTGTGTGTGTGTGTGTGTGTGTGTGTGTGTTTGTGTATTTGTGTGTGTGTGTGTGCGTGTGTTCTTGTGCGTGTGTGTAGCCTGATGTGTGCCTGTGTGTGTGTGTGTGTCCCCGTCTAACTCACCCCAGAGTTGGGGTACGCCGTCCAGCCCAGTTCAGCTGTGGCCACCCGCGTGTCCATCACTGTCTCTGTTAGGGAAGACAGAAAGAAAAACAAAACAAAGTTAGTTAGGACAGTTACCGCGGATGAAACATGGCCGCCGTCCCGCCTGTCATGCCACGCTCAATTCAAGGCCGCGTGAGGCCTCTGAAAGTGTGGAGCTATCGGACTCGAACAGAGAGATAAATCCTTTACAGCATCTCATTCGTCTCCACCCCTGGAGTTCTCTGGGGGAAAGAACCAAGGGAGGGCGGCGTTGGCACTCTGACTGAAAGCATGTTTAACTCTCAGTGTATGCGTCAGTGTTGTTGGTGGTGGTGGTGGTGCGGTATTGTGTTTTTCTATGTGTATTCATTAAAGTGTCACTTTATCAATTATAAATTATGCTTGCATTTGCTGAAGGGTAATTACAAATCCTATGAAGGGAATAATGATTTATAGTATGTGCTCTAAAATGGGTTCTAATTTGCTACAATACACAGCTATAAATAACTCCCAATATCTTGACGATTACACTTAACGATTATGCCGGAGATCAATACCAAACAATGGCAGAACAAGACACTTCCAAGTGGCACCCTCTTATACATGCCTAAAAACTCTAACTCTCTCTCTCTCTCTCTCTCTCTCTCTCTCTCTCTCTCTCTCTCTCTCTCTCTCTCTCTCTCTCTCTCTCTCTCTCTCTCTCTCTCTCTCTCTCTCTCTCTCTCTCTCTCTCTCTCTCTCTCTCTCTCTCTCTCTCTCTCTCTCTCTCTCTCTCTCTCTCTCGAACTAACCCCCTGTGACACCACAGACCATAGACAAATAGGTCTGGCAGCTCTCCCAAGGAGTTTGCCAGGGCTACATTGATTAATATCTGCCTGCTTGACACACCAAGAAAAAGCTGAT
>NC_136947.1:16224706-16233333 GCF_949987615.1 Pollachius pollachius | reverse complement strand
CATCTTTTAATGGATTCTCCAAGGAACCAATCACAAAAGAGCATGTTTGTTGCCCCCCCAACCCCCTCCTCCCCTCTAGGTATGATTGCTATGATGCTACTAAGCACTCCCTGAGAGACCGATCTACAGTTGCAATGTTTTTGTGGTAAAACACCTGTGTATTAAAACTCGCTCATGCAGGCGTACACAGAAATGCCCCACCACAAAGACTCACACTCACACGCACACACACACACACACACACACACACACACACACACACACACACACACACACACACACACACACACACACACACACACACATAGACATATATACACACACACACACACGCACACACACACACACAAAACTTTTAAAGCCCCTTATGTTGACGATGCGAGTGGGTTGTTAATCAAGATGGCTTTAAACAATGAGTGCAGGCGAGCATTTGCATATCGCGCTGCATAATTCACCTAGCAATTCGTATCATATTTGCATTGACGATGAAAAATAAAAGAACCCAGCTATGTTATTAATTGATGCACGCAAAGTGAGTCCTCATCAACGTGTACGGGTAACATAACATTCAAGCGACCGTTATACTTGGTGGTAAAAGAGGGATGCCAGGAGACACTCGCCAGACTCTACGCGGGGAGGGCCGGCTGGCCGGGGGGGTGGGGCATAATCCAGATGGAGAGCAGCACTAGCCTTTTCTACCGCCATCGCAATACTCATCAAGACTCCTATTACTGTAGTGCTCCACCAGCCAGTCTGCCTCACAGAAAAACTGGCAATTTGCTGCAGTAAAATGAGGTAATTACAACCCTTATCTGGCTCCTCACCTCGCAAAACATCGTTTAGAGAGACAAAGGGACAGGGAGCAAGAGATAGAGTGGGACCCAGAACTATGGCAAAGGAGAGAGAGAGAGAGAGAGAGAGAGAGAGAGAGAGAGAGAGAGAGAGAGAGAGAGAGAGCTACGGGAGGAAAGGGATCAGCAGGCTAGTGTACTGTTCCACTCCCCACAATGGTCCAGTGCTCCGGAACAAGGTGCTGGATGGTGTCCCAAACCGGGGGCTGCACCCACCACCGAGCCCCCCCCCCCCCCCCCCCCCCCAACACCACCACCACCACCACCTACCACCCACCATCACCCATTCCCTCCCCGCGCCAAGAAAAACATCAAAGCCGGTAATGTGATTATTCTAATGACAGGAGGGTATGCATGTCTTCATCAATGGCTCGTTTTAAAGTATGGAATCATTGTTGTGCTTTTTCTCCCTCTCTCTCTCTGAACCTTGAGGGCTTTTCGAGTAGCGTCTCCTCACCGCCATGTCATCTCCCAAGCCAAAGAAAACATTCTGGAAATGTCTCCCGTTTCTACAAATACCCTGCCTGCACCCCGAAAAAACCCTCAAGTGTGTTTGTCTTGGAAGGGGGAATGCCGGGAAGAACATGAGAGGGCAATTCCTCGTTTTCCAAGAGCAACAGTCTCGCTGCTCGCTGCTCACGGGCATTCAACCCGCAACGCACAAGATGTTTCTTTAAACTCCCTCTCGTTGTGTTTTGTATGTTCTCGCCCATGTGTGATGCTCTCGTCACTCGTCACACACTGGAAACAAGAGCTGACACACACAGCGTGTATAATCTCGCCTCCTCAGATCCGCACCAGCATTGTGCTGAGCCTGACATTCAGCAGTGAGCGATGGCTGCGAGGCTACAGGCGGCGGGGTTCAGCCCGGCCGTCTTAAGTTTCACAACAACAAGCAGACCGGGAATCGGCTCTGAACAAACACGGTGCCGGCCCAGCTAGGGTTTAAGACACGTCCAGATTGTCCCCGGTGCTGCAGCTGTGTGTGTGTGTGTGTGTGTGTGTGTGTGTGTGTGTGTGTGTGTGTGTGTGTGTGTGTGTGTGTGTGTGTGTGTGTGTGTGTGCGTGTGTGTGTATAGGGGGACATTGGGGATGATGAATAAACAGAGAAAGACGGGGGGGTTAACAGTGATAGTATTGTACACTCACACACAAACAGACAGTACCGGTGACATTTAAGCGAGTACAGACATATGGACACACCACCCTCTCTCTCTTTGTCTCTCTCTCGCTCACACACACAGACACACACACATGCACACAAACACACACAGAGCAAGAGGAGAAACACAAACTTGTGGAAGAGATAATATGTGCCCAGCTATGTGCCATATACCATTTGCCTGCAGACACACATTCATTCACACACCCAGACAAACACATAGAGTCACGCCCACACATGCAACTACACATACGCACACAAACGAACAAACACACACACGTGCAACCACACATACACAAAAACACACAAGTGCACACACACTCACACACATTCACACACGTGTACCTCCACACACACACACACACACACACACACACACACTGGCATTAAAGCAAATATAAACACATCCACATGGCAACAAGCATTTCAAACACACCGGAGCCCAGCTGCTCTTCCTATCACCTCCGCTGGCACCATCCCCGATACTGACTCAAAAACCTTTGTGTGGCATTTACCAGGGACGAGAGGGAGGGAGGGAATGTGACAGAGGGAGACAGAGATTGGGAGAGAGCGAGTGAGAGATTGCATCTATGGTAACACGCGAGACATACAAGAGACAACCGGGCTTGCGTCTCCCGTGCGTGATCCAAAACAAAAAACGTGTTACATGTACCATGTGAGACTGATGGCTCCGGAAGAAAGAAAGGAGGATTCACCAGGCGGACCGCACAGACGAATGAAAGGACAAGCCGGCTTTAGATGACACAAAGGGATTGGGACGAGGCAGGGTACAGGAGGCGAGGCAATCTTATTAAACGCTGCTGTTAACCGTGTCTGGGTCCACCGCAAAATTGACTTCTTGTACCACCGGCCCTTCCCCCTTATCGACCACTAGGAGGGGGACGGTGGAGTTGTCTGGGTTCTGGAGGGGGGGGAAGACAGTCGTCTTGAGGTGGGGGGGGGGGGGGGGGGGGGGATCAAGCCCTCAACATCCCCACAGCAATAAAGCACGACCTTCGTCCACCTTGAACTCACCGGAGACGAATTTCAATAAAAGTCAAATTATGGGCCGGGACCCAGGGGAGCGGGCCGTTGGCGGCTCAGATTCAGAGTTGGCGGTGCGTGCGAGGCGCTCCGGCAGCCGCGCAGGGTGTGAGTGAATCAATCAGACGCCGCACGTGTTTTTTTTATCATCGTTCTAATTTATTTTTTCTGTTTTACAGAAATCACAGACGGCTTCCAAACTCTATCTCAAAGGGAATCGCACAGGGACTTAATAACATATGACTCCTGGGCCTTAGCTGTATGTGTGTGTGTGTGTGTGTGTGTGTGTGTGTGTGTGTGTGTGTGTGTGTGTCATTTGCATGCACATCCATCACTGCAGGTGTTCTTGCGTGTGCGTTGTTGTGTGTTGCCCGACGGTGCACCGGCCGGCGTGCGAAACGGCGACGCATTATTCAATTTAGCCGTTCTGAATCTCCCTTGGCCGATGCAGCGAGATCCAGGTAATTGCTAGCTCGCCTCCGCGTTCCTCCCCTGTACAGCCTCCCCCTCGGGCCCTCAGGGACCCGCGCTGGGTACGACAGTGTGAAGAGCAGATGAGCGCTGGAACCCGTCGGGCTCCCATGGCTAGCGTGCTGGCGGGTGCTTCTGGGAGCTCGTTAGTGCAGATCTACCACGGGCGCATGGTCACAAGCACGCACACATACGTACGCACGTGCGCGCGTGCCAGCGAGAAACCTCTGAGCACGCGCACCCCAAAATACACGTAAATAACACAACAACACCACCCAAGCCATTTGGAAGGTGCAGACACAGCCTCTGTCTGATCGGGGGAAAAGGGGTGTCTCCGGAGAGAGCAAGCCCACTCTTCCAACCCCCCCCCCCCCCCGCCCCCCGTCTCCTACAAACCTCTCCCCCGTGATTCCCTTCACCGCTATCTGGTCCGCAATTGAAAAAAATAAATGCCAATAGCTTATGTCAAGCTTCCAAGCAAAGCCAGCGCTTCCTATTAAGAGACCCCAGCAAATCCGCCCTAACACCGCCCTAACAAACACGCCTGATGGACGGGGGGCACTAGCTGATCTCGGTGGGCTGCACTCTGCTCCACATACCGCTTGGGCAGGGGAGGAGGAGACGGATGTCCTTAAGCCCAAAGCGTTTCGTTCGGGATCCTTATTTTCGGGGTTTATTCCATATACTGTAAATGCATTCACATATATGAAAACAGCGTGCACACGACGTCTTAAGCCGTCTTTGGCACGACCTCCACATTCCCCGTCCGCTATCGTCATCCGCTTAGCAAAAAGAAAGCCCTGGATTCCGTTGAAGAAATGGAAGTCCCTAGTGTCCTAGCGGTGAGAGAACAAATGTCATCTATAACACATTACATGGAGTGGCGGGCGAGGGAGGGAGAGGGCGCCTGTGGGGAGGGCCGGTGAAATATATCAGGGCTAAAGCAATAGTAATATCCCCCACGTCCACACACATGTTCCCAGGCCAGATTGGCTCGGTAGACACAGAGTCATGCAGCTGCACACATCTGATCTAGCCAGCGGTTGCATGTATCCAGAGACAGAGAGAGAGAGCGGCTTGGATGGAGTTGAGGTGTGGGTGGATGTGTGTGGGGGTGGGGGGCTGCGTTGGCCTCCAACACAGTCCAAATGTCACAGCTGTCCAGTCACACCAGCGATGGGCCCCAAAGAGCCTTCTCCTCCAGGTCCCTATCGCTCGTCCAAATGTATTCCTGCCAGGACGCGCGAGGTGTGCTTCCCGGCATTATGCAGACACACGGAGGCAGGGAATAGAGGGGCCCGGGGCCAAATTCATATCTACAATTGATGAGCTAAAGGAAAAAAGAATAAGAGAGAAAGATATCCTCCCGTAAAAAGGAAACATGCAATTTTGAATCTCTGCAAATCCTCGTGCTTGGTTTTCGATAGGGCCGGGGGAGGGGAACTCTGACAGGGCGGGATCAAACGCGGGTTACTCAGCTCGTGCCTTGCCTCTCTTTCAAAGTCCTGGCTGCCAGGACGAATCCACACAGCTTCCAGGCACCACTCAAACCAACCAGAAGCAACAAGCTCGCAAGGCGCCCGTGCTGCTGGTGTTCAGCACGGGCCCGGTGTGTCAGAGAGGGCCGCTTGGCAGCAGCACAGATAAAGAGCCCGACGACGCATAGTTAAATATGAAATGTTTTCAACAGCAAAGCCCTCTCTCCCCACCCACCCCCCGCCTCAACCACTTCTCACATGCGGGAAGCACTCACTGCTAACATAAACTTGCTACTCGCAGCAACAGACACACAAACACACACACACACACACACAAACACACATTTTCTCTATCTCACCCAAAGACAGCATTTTCACACATGCATACACACATTTGACGGGAAAACAGCAACACGAAAAGTGTTAAATAATTCCTCCAGTTGTACTTCACCGGGCCAGGATTGCTGCAGGTGTCTGTTCTAGCGCAGTTGTGTGGGTGTAAGTGTTCACAAGTGGTGCTAATAGCACTTATAGACGAGACAAGCGTTATGCAGGTGTAGCCAGAGAATTGCACCAATGAATGACCTTTTGTAGATGTGGTACCAACACTTTTCACATGTGTGTGATTGTGTGTATGTGTGTATGTGTGTGTGTATGGCTGAATGTGTGTGTCCTTGCGAACGGGGAACCTCTAGAAAATGGTTGGTGGTACGTAAGTGTTTAAAGTGCCAGCCACCTAAAGCTACCCCGGCATGAAAGGACATAGCGTTAGCTGGCATGGAAGTGGAGACAAACACATCAACATACTACCGATAGACTTGTCCTTTTCCTTTGTGAAACCATGAATAGAGGACTGCACTGCACGCCATCCTTTTCCGAACGATTTGGAAAACATGCAGTATAAATTACATTAATCAGTGTGTGTGTGTGTGTGTGTGTGTGTGTGTGTGTGTGCGCACGTGTGTGTGTGTACACCCCCCCCCCATAATATCGATCCAGAAAAAGCCGGAGATAACGGCAGGTGCCGGAGTCATTGCAGCCATCGACTGCACCGTCACAGCTCGACAGAGTGCCGAAAGGAAGGAGCCAGAGAAGAGGAAAGGCAGGACTGTGTGTGTGTGTGTGTGTGTGTGTGTGTGTGTGTGTGTGTGTGTGTGTGTGTGTGTGTGTGTGTGTGTGTGTATTGTGTATACAGACACACACGCACAGCCCCGCAGTGCCTCCATGTCTTTAACGCTAACTAGAGGCGAAAAGGAGCCGGACACGGCAGAGGAACTGTGTGCTGCCGCCCACCCCCGTAGAGGTCAACCACTTCAACACCCAGGCCACAACACTCTGCCGTTGCTTCTGAGGGGTTTCAAACTGGAAGGGACGGAGATACAGAGACGGCCGTGTCTGGATATAGCCCTGTGCTGTCAATATCAGATGACGGTGGGGAAGAGTCTCACTCTCTCACACACACACACACACACACACGCACACGCACATGCACACGCACACACACACACACACACACACAGACACACACAAGAAGTTTAGAGTGATAAAGCTCAGCAGAACGAACACAATCAAAGTCAGTCAGTCTGTGTTGTCAACCAAAACAAACTCATATGAACCCGTTCCCTACTAAACGATGAGCCATTTTTTGCAGAGCAAATGTGCCTGCTAGAATCATAAAAGTGTGTATGTTTGTGCATGTATGTGTTTGTGTGTGTATGTGATGCGCATGTAGACTTATAATTGTGAACCAGCGCATGAGCGGATGAGTTTTCTGCTGAGGCTCCGGTCCCCAGTGGCGTTCCCCCTCCCCTCAGCCAGCTCTCTCCCCCTTCCTCCCTCACACTCCCCCCGGGGGGGGGAGACATTGGACCGTATGTCCCCTGACAGCCTGCAACACGTAATGAGCCTGACAGAGCAAAACAAACACAGGTACAGCGCAGCGGAACACGGTCACATGGCAGCGTTTTGGCGGGAAGACAGGAGAAGATACAAATTAAAATGGGAGGCATGCAGGTCTCTCCCTCTCCCTCTCTCCCAAACTCTCTCTCTCTCTTCCATGGTTAGCTAAGGTGAAGAATCCCCTGCCCACCCTTTCTCTGCCCAAGCATACACACACACAAACCTACTGCTAACCCCTTGTGATTCCTCCTTTGTTATACACTCAGTCAACGGAGGCCCCTATAAGGGCCGATGGGGCACATAATTGATAGTGGTAAAATGTATTGCAGTTGTTCCTTATGGCCGCTCGTCCTCCCCTTAGGCACACATCTCTCCCGCTCTCCCTCATTCTCTCTCACCTCTCTCTCTCTCTCTCTCTCTCTCTCTCTCTCTCTCTCTCTCTCTCTCTCTCTGTGTATGTCTCTCTGCCCCTTCTCTCCAGGTGTGCCGGTGGCTGGGGCCAAGTAATGAACAGAGCCACAGAGTCTGCTGTCTCTAATGGGGACATTATGCAGCAGGAGAGGAGGAGCTCTGTCGCCAGGCTCGTAAATCACACACACTCTCAGCGGGAATAGACACACACGCTCACGCACACACACAGACACAAGTGCAGCTACACCCACACGGTAAGGCGAGGCCTCGCTGCTCCACTAACCCTGGAAGAGATAGATATACTCACACACTGGCACGGTTGTGAAGGCACTTTAGGCACGGAGGCGGAGCAACTGCTCTGGTACGTCCGCCGCGTGGGCGTCTGACAAAGCAGCTGTTGGAGAGGTGTTTCTTTAAACACACACATACACACACCTGCAGTTTCCTCGATGGCGTTTGTACTGGATATACATAAACGTACACAGCTTCACTTCAACACGTGCGCAGCGGTTTAGCTATTTGCGTTATAAGGACTGCTCTTGTTTGTTTTTGAGTTGCGTTGGCTCGTATCTTTCAAAGCCCAACTCTTCTCATAGAGCTGCGGAGCTGCGTTTGTTGTCTGTAATGGAGGAGACTGAGGAGCTGGGAGCTGGTGTCAGAGTGAGTGAAGTTTGACAGAGCAACTAAAGCGCTATTAGTGCTTCCTGTCACGGCCCAGCACCCACAGAGGGCCTGTCGGTGGCACAGGTGAGGTAAACACAGGTTCCCATTTAGCATATTATCCATCAGTCAGCACGACAGGAAACGCAGATAAAGAAACACACACCCACTGCGAGTGGGAAAACAAGATCCCACGGAATAACCCCAGCTTGATGGGAGGGCTATGGAGAGGTATTTTGTCAGGTGTAAAGCGTGGGTACAGCCCACATACTAAGACCTCCAGATAGTCGCGCAGGCGATGGCTGTGTAGCTTACACACACACACACACACACACACACACACACACACACACACACACACGTACACACACAGCCAGAGGTTGGTGATGGAGAAAAAGCAACCCCACAGAGTACGATTTTCTCACATAGTTCATTGAGTGGGATGAGCGAGGCCCAGCCAGGCATGGCAACCTTTATTTTTATTTTCTCTTATTTATCCCCCAAAAATAATTCAGCTGAAGTTGTACAAAAGTAATCTGGCGAGAAACACAAATGGCTTATTTTTTCATAAGTCACCTCAAATTCGAGTTGGGAATAAATCCCCAACTACTGTGCAAAGCTTATTGCCACAACAAATATGCTAATCTAGAG